>NW_027671287.1:0-286365 GCF_964165515.1 Mesoplodon bidens
CATTTAAATCTATAACCTACCTAGAATATATTTTTGTGTTTAGTGTGAGGTAGGGGTCACATTTTTGTTTTCCTGTGTACCTATTTAAATGAAACCACAGTATTTCTTAAAAATACTACATTTCACTGCAGTGGAAGATTTGTCACACATGAGCTAACCATGTAAAGTGTATGTCTGTCTGGCTTCTCTTTTATTCTATTTTACTGGGCTTTTTTTTTCTATTATTACACTAATGCTTCACTGTCTTATTTACCAATGCTTTATAAGAGCTTTGCTACCTGGTGGTAAATGATGATGACACCAGCAATTGTGATACAAAACATCTTTGCTTTATGCAATTTTTCTTATGTTGTTCAGTGGAAGAAATACTTTATCTTCCCACTGAACATTTTGTCATTAAATCGGGGCTCTCTACCTCACTAGTAAACTTTTTGCTGTAAAGCTAATTTTACCTTTGCTGATTCTGTTTCCCAGTCTGATACCAATAACTAATAGATCTCAACTTGAGGGTAAGAGAGTTATTTGAGTGCAGACTTTACTGAAAATACAGTGCCATGGGCCACAATACGAAAACAGTTCATATGCAGGCGTGGTGACCGAGCATCCCAGATCTGTCCACTTACATTTGCCATTTTGTGATGCTATCTTCAGAACATTACCTATGGGATTTCTGTAATATCTAGATCTATAAGAGAAAAACTCAATGCTACTGTTGTACTGCTTGATAACAAAGGCATCAATATGTCTTTTGTTTCCCATCTTTGAGAAATTTTTCCCATACTTGGGGAGCAAGGTAAAAGAAAGCTCTGGGTTGTTTCTTCACTTGTAGTTGTAAAGGATACTAGATATCTTGATTACATCAGGAATTCTTTAAATGTATGCTGAAAACTTGTTCAATATGTCATAATTAGTGTACATGCATATTTTATTGGGTTAAAATATCAACATTACTATAGGCAAGGAGACATTACATTAAGATTAAATGGAAGACTGTGTCTATATCACTTTTAGAGTTAAACATTGACAATAAGAGTATATAACAATAATTTCAAGGTTCTCACCTTTTTCATATTAGTCACCAAGTTCTGTCAATTTTGCATGTAATTACACATTTTCCATTCATATAACTTAGCTCACTCTAACATTTCATCCCCACTTTCACCACAGTTTTTTACATATTGTAAACATAAGTTACTTGTACTGCATAGCAAATAATGACTAAGTCATAATTATCCAAGACCTGTGTATGAGTTGATTTTTGGTTTGCAATGTGTATCTCACCACCTTCACATGAAATTCTTAGTTACACTTCAAGAATCAGCTTGTGTTTCACTCTTATTATCCTCACATTTACCTTCTACCTTGTCCTCCATGGCACTAAAAGTAATTTCAACATAAACCAAGTGTCCCTTTCCAAGAAATTTTGGATTCTGTTGTCAGATTGTGGGATTGGTCTTAGTCTTTATGTTCTACTATTACTAATGGGCAAATAATTTAACCTCTCAATTTTCAACTGTGTAACAGGGATGATAAATGCATTGTGATGATTAAATTAGGTAATGATTAAGCTTAGGAACATTAGAAGGTCTGATGACTACTGTTAATAGTGTTATACATCTATTTAGTTTATTGTAATATGATTATTGATTTTTCCTGTCTTCTACTTCTGAGACATTGTGAGCTCATTAAGGAAGATTCTGAGTTGTTCATGACTTGTTAGGGTCAGGCCAGTTTTCATGTAGTCTAAACCTAAGGCAATGCCTAGTGCTAAAATTGTGTTTACTAATCTTTATAATAAATAGACTCTACCTAATCAGATGGTTATACTGAAGGCTCAGATAGTGTTAATATTTTAGCAGAATACAAAATGTTATACAAATGTGTATATATACATATAATACCAAAATTTACTTTGCAGTTTTCCTCTCCAATCTCTAAAAAGAAGGAAAAAAATGATATTTTTCTTTCTTCATGAAAATTGGATGAGTAATGCTGGCAAATTTAAGACAAATTCTGAAAAACTTTCGAAATGGGCTCTCTGGAGAAAATATGCAAAAACCACCATATGTTCTGCTGTTTTTACCTTTCATGATTCATGAGCCCATAGGTAGTCGTTACAGACATAAACTCCATATGAAACTAGACAACTTATTTATTTTCAATAAGAAAAATGGTTAGTGCCTCACGTTAGCAGCTTTTAGGGCATTGAGGAAATGTTTCCTGAACTCTATTCTCCCCAGTACGTATACTCACCTGTGATATTATAAGAAAAACATTTTAGGGCTTCTCTGGTGGCGCAGTCGTTGAGAGTCTGCCTGCCGATGCAGGGGACACGGGTTCGTGACCCGGTCCGGGAAGATCCCACATGCCGCGGAGCGGCTGGGCCCATGAGCCATGGCCGCTGAGCCTGCGCGTCCGGAGCCTGTGCTCTGCAACGGGAGAGGCCACAGCAGTGTGAGGCCCGCGTACTGAAAAAAAAATTAATAATACCATACTAAGTACTCACAAATATTTGATAATTATAAAAGTCACATACATACTTAAGTATCCTAATAATATAGTCACAATTTTCAAACAGATTGAAGGTACTTACATATAACTGCTTATAAACATTAAATATACTTTTATGTACCAAGAAAATTATATGAGTAAAAAATGTAATGACTATATTTGAGTAATATATTTGAAGATATCCAGGGTGGCACAGCTGCCTAGAATATATAAAGTAGAGTTTTGTGCCAAATTCTTAATATTCTATAATATTCTAAGGAACTACAGCTCAAAAAAGAGAAAGAAATTGTGAGCAGGTGGTATTTTTACTCTTTATTATATTATTCTCTGGTTTCTTCCCTTTGGCTACCATTTCCTACCAGATGTGCTTTTGATCTTTACTTTTAATTTAAAATAGACTTTAATGTGATCTATATCTTTACTTGGCTTCATACCCCAGAAAAAAATGTAAGCTTATATACTATTTAATAACCATGATAAGAAAATATTGTAGAGTTAAAGGAAATAATAATAAGTTAGTGAAACATGTAGAAAATAATTCTTCAATAAATATTGTATACATTGGATATTTTCTTAAAAAGAAAAAAAATTGGAACCACAAAACCACTTTTAAATTTCAGGTTACAACATAGTTAATAGTCAACATATTTCTAAGAGTCAAAAAATACAATTATGTCACTGTATATCAGCCTTCCGATGGTAGATGGAATACATTTTCAACATTAAAATGGTCTCAGTATCTGTACATGATATGCCTCTAAAATATGTAGACTTAGTAATGTTATTCTCTTTTGGAAATAGTTTCATGACAGAATCATAATTTAATTATTTCTCTTAAATAGTGGAAGATTGAGGAAAAATCTTCTTAAAGAAGTCACAACCCTTAACAGGGTTTATTTTCTATTTAGATTAAATGTAGATAAGTTAGCCATTATTTTAATCATACTTTTTAATGCAAATATTCATAAATTAGAAAGCCAAATATAAAAGCATATAGTGAACGTAACAGTGGCCAACTGTGTTAGATCCCATAACTATCCAGAAATAAACAACCATTCCTTGGCCACAGGGGACATGGAGCAGAGGTAAATGGAAGGAAGGATTCCATATCTAAAGCTTGAATAGAATGATGACAAATGTAATGTCTGAGTGTTACTGAGCCCTAAATAAAAATGTGACCCAAACTAAAGGATTAAGGAAAATATCCCATAGAAAATAAGAATGGTTTTTATCTTGAAACTTGCAAAAATTTTTTTCAATATAAATTAATGGAAGGGAGTGATTTATGAGGGAGTTCTGGGACAGGGCATTCCTAGAAGTTGAAGGATTTCTTATTGTTTAAAGGTGTGGCAAGAATAGGAAACATAGAAGCTGCTAAAATTACAATATGTTTTCTAACTCCTACACACACACACAGAGACACACATACACACATATACACATACACACACACACTCCCCTTTTTTATACTGTGACCAAAATAAATGAACAATTGAATAGAGATAAGGAAGAAAATCTTTTTGTCATTTAGACATGGGGGTATATAACGAGATGACCACCGTGATTAGATGTTTATCTATTTCCGTGTAACAGATGCGATTTTAGACTAAACACACACGCACATGTCCTTCAAAACAATAAAAAGCATAGTTCTCCTTGCACTGGAGATGCAATATTGGTTCCTAAAATGCTCAAAGAGCATGAACATCAGAGTGAAAATCCACTTCTATCATAGCACAATACTTTTGCAGAGCCTGCAATCCTGTCTTGTTGCACGGCCTCAACTTCTCCTTCTATATCCACCCACTCCTTTAAATTTAGAAACACCGACTGTCTAGAGCTGTCCTGACATTGCAGTGAGGGTGCATGGACCCATGCATCCCATATAGTGCATTTATGAGGGAGTTCTGGGACAGGGCATTCCTAGAAGTTGAAGGATCTCAGTATGGAGGTTCCTGAAAAAACTAAAAATAGAACTACCATATGACCCAGCAATCCCACTACTGGGCATATACCCAGAGAAAAACATAATTCAAAAAGAAACGTGCATCTCAGTGTTCACTGCAGCGCTATTTACAATAGCCAAGACATGGAAACAACCTAAATGCCCATCAATAGAGGAATGCATAAAGAAGATGTGGTACATATATGCAATGGAATATTACTCAGACATAAAAATGAACAAAATTGGGTCATTTGTAGAGACGTGGGTGGATCTAGAGACTGTCATACAGAGTGAAGTAAGTCAGAAAGAGAAAAACAAATATCATATATTAACGCATGTATGTGGAACCTAGAAAAATGGTACAGATGAACCGGTTTGCAGGGCAGAAGTTGAGACACAGATGTAGAGAACAAACGTATGGACACCAAGGGGGGAAAGCCGTGGAGGGGTGGTGGTGGGATGAATTGGGAGATTGGGATTGACGCATATACACTATTGATACTATGCATAAAATAGATAACTAATGAAAACCTGTATAGCACAGGGAACTCTACTCAGTGCTCTGTGATGATCTAAATGGGAAGGAAATCCAAAACAGAGGGGATATATGAATACGTATAGCTGATTCACTTTGCTGTACAGTAGAAACTAATGCAACATTGTAAAGCAACTATACTCCAATAAAAATTAATTTTAAAAAAAACAGGCATTCTTGGGAAAGACCCTACTTAAGCTTTCAGCTATCATTAGTGTTCACCTGACAATTGTATTCAAGTATCCATGAATTCTGATCTGTTTGTTTAACAGTAAGTACTACCTAGTCAAATACCTTATCTTAGAACTAAGAAAAACAAGGAGCAGACTTGTGACATTTGTTTATAAAGTCTCACAGCAAATTGGAATGCATTATTGAGACAATAAAAATTTATAAGTAAATTGATACAATTTTTTAACATTAAGCATTGTAGATAAACTGAAAAACTCCTACATTAACCGTTAAAACTTATATTCAAATTTAAGTAACTGTGTTATAATTTTTTAACCTGATTATTTCTTACCTAGTACTGTACCCTGTGATTGGATTACTCCCATCAGATAAGTCAGTTTTAAGAAAACATAATTTGATAACAGTATGTAATGGCTGCTTCTATGTATTGATACTATTTTACTAAGGCCTTTAAATATCTCTGGGAGGAAAATCTACTTTATCAAAATAATAGCTCGATGGTGCATAAATTTCGTTTACTCTTTGTCTGCAACGTCAGTTATGCTGACTTTGCTATTAACATAAATCTCCATTACTTACAACAGTGCTCAGTCTATGCAAAACAAATTACATATTCTGCTACCTCATTATCCTAAACTAATGTCAGCCTTGAATTCTCCTGGATAACAACCTTTAACTGTGTTAGGCAAATTAGGTAAGATAGCAGTGTATAGCTGACTTACCAAGCAATAAATAATAGCCTGTTTTATTTTGGTTGGGCTATGTGATTTAAAAAAGAAAAGGTTTAGAAACACCCCATAAAGCAGTTATTTTCTGCATTATACTGATGTTCTGAAATAAAGGTTTAGTCAGTACGTTTTCAGAAGAGGGAATGTAAGCAAGACTTCCACTTAAAGGTGACAGATTAAATACATTAATTTGGCTCCACTTACCCCCAAATTCAAATGTAATGAACATAATGTAATTTTTTAATGCATAAACTTATAAGAACAAAAAGCACGGAAGGGATAAAAATAACAAAAGGAGCAACAGCAAAAATGATCCCAGGTGGAAAGCAGGACTAGTGACAGTTTCTAGCTCATTATGTGTTTTCTAAGTGGGAATGAGCATTCTCCAATTCTTACGTTTCTTTCTATGAAAATGAGATATCTTGTTTTAAAATCTGCTCTTTGATACATGCCTTACTCCTTTTCAGAGAACTAAAGTGCTTTGCATCATTTCTCAATCAGGGCCCTTGGTGTCTCTTTCTCTCACCTGGACAAGTGTGAGTCCTGACCTTTTACAAGGTCTATATAGACACAGGAATCTTACAGAAAAATATACTCTAGCTTTGTAGAGAGGCACAAGTGATACTCTGTTCTTCTACTTGGTCACACTTTTGTCTTATTTCAGAACTTGGTTCAGATCCTGAGTGATCAACAGAAGTGCTATTTTATTTTGCCTTTTCAGTTACTTTACTTTTCATCATAAAAATGAATTTAATTATACTTGTAAAGTTAATTCTGTATTATTTCTTCTTTATATTTTCTCTTGTGTACAGGAATAATAATAACTACTTTTACAGCTGTTAGATGTACCAGCGGTTTTAAGCACACACACATAATTTACTCTTCACAACTCTGTGAAATAGATGTTATTATTTCCCAGATTAGGAAGATAACATATAAAAAGTATAACTAACCATTCCTAGGTTACAGACCAAATAAATGATAAAATAGGGATTCACACTCAAGCAGCCTAATTTCAGAGTTCATGTTTTTAAATTTACTTTATATATCACATAAAGTTTTTACTAAAGTCTTCATTAAAATTGTATACAATATAAAATAAAACAAAATAATGTTTTACAAACTACTGATGTTGTACTTACTTTTTATTAAAAGCCAAGAGTCAAAGTTAAGTGATTTTTCACAACATAAAGCAAGTTCAGAAAAGGACATTAAGTATGTAATAATATATAGGAAGTAGTTTGTTTTGTATTTTATTAACTGTATTTTATGTGCACATAATAACTACCTTTATACAAATATATTAAAAAAGTAAAATAAATATATTAAAAAC
Source organism: Mesoplodon bidens (assembly GCF_964165515.1). Lineage (NCBI taxonomy): Eukaryota > Metazoa > Chordata > Mammalia > Artiodactyla > Ziphiidae > Mesoplodon > Mesoplodon bidens. Next base: position 7,245 of record NW_027671287.1, read on the forward strand.
CTGTCAACAAATCACATGATTAACAATAAAGTCCCCTGAAGTACTGAACTACTTATTAATTATAACTGCAAGAGAGAAAGAGTGGGGGAATTGATTTCTGAATTAATATACTAATTAAAATTTATGAACTAGACTTCTGCTTCTGGCAATATCAAATAAAATAGCCAGACTTAACCTCCACCACAAACAAGTGGAGAATAGGGAAAAAAACACAAACAAAAACAAACAAACAAAAATAGACCTTGGACAATTGACAGCACAGGCCTGGGATTCCCCAAAGTGAGAAAATAAGTAGTGTGAGAAATAAAATTGTCTAGAGACACATTATGAACCACAAGGCAGAGAAAGAGATCCCAAGTAGAGCACAGTAATATCACTGAGCTAAGCATAAAGAGATTGAAGTTCAGGAGCACTGAGGTAGTTGTAAGTTGTAAGGCATAGTTCGACATAGGAGGAACCTATATAGAAAAAGAGCACCAAAACCCTGAACAGTAATTGCACTGAGTCTTTGCAGAATACTAAACTGCATATGTGGACAATGCAATGAAAGTTTATGAGATTAGGAAAAATGACAGGATGGTGGTAAACACTAGAAAATTCTCAGAGATTACATGGGGTGCAGAGATATGAAAGATCCAACCAACATTACTGGAGAATCAATTGTCATAACCTAGGACATTCCGTAAAGTTCCCAGAAGGTTAATATTTTAGTAGTAAAATAATTACAGTAGTAAGCCTAATATTTCTAGCCTAGAAATAAGACTACTAGTAGTAATAAGCCTAAATTTGCTCCAGCGTAAAACCTATTTTACCCTCAAATTAGCAATGCTTCAAAATAAGTCTTGAGAAAAACCAACCTGATATGTGAATAATTTAATTGCCTTCTAGAAAAAAAGTCAGCACTCTTTAAAGGAGGAAAATAAATTTTAGACATTCAGCAATGTAGTAGTTATACTGTCCTGCATCCAATTAAGAAAATTCCTAGACATGCCAAGAATCAGGAAAATGTGACTTATAAGCAGGAGAATAATAGTCAATAGAAGAACTAGAATTGGAAGAAATGATGAAAGTACCAAAGAAGGACTTTGTGTATTTGTGTGTTGTAGGACTCAAGAAACTAAAGGCAAATTAGAATGAGGGAAAGTAGCTATAAGGGAGATATTATCGAAAAGAAGTTATAAGATGATATTAAAAGATTAACACACTTGAAGAATATCAGTAGGGTTTATCCAAAATAGAGTATAGAGACAAAAAATAGATTAGTGGTTACCAGTAGGGAGGAGAGGGAATAGTGGGAAGAGACTGCTAAAAGGTACTAAGTTGCTTTTGGTGTTGAAGAAAATGTTTTGAAATTAAGTAGTGGTAATATTTGCACAACTTTGTAGATACAGTTGACCCTTGAATAACACAGGTTGGAAATGTACAGGTTCATTTATATATGGATCTTTTTTCAATAGTAAATACTACAGTACCACACGGTCCATGGTTGGTTGGATCCGTGGATGCAGAGGAACCCTGGATACAGAGGACTGACTATAAATTATACGCAGATCAATCCCTCATTGTTCAAGGGTCAACTGTATGCTAAAAACCGCTGGATTGTACATTTAAAAGGGGTGAATTTTATGGTATGTCAAATTATCTCAATATAAAAGTAACCAAAAAAGACATTAAAAAATACTACCTGGGCCTCCCGGGTGGCGCAGTGGTTGAGAGTCCGCCTGCCGATGCAGGGGATACGGGTTCGTGCCCCGGTCCGGGAGGATCCCATATGCCGCGGAGCAGCTGGGCCCGTGAGCCATGGCCGCTGAGCCTGCGCATCCGGGGCCTGTGCTCCGCAACGGGAGAGGCCACAACAGTGAGAGGCCCACGTACCGCAAAAAAAAAAAAAAAAAATACTACCTAACAAAACTCTTGAACTTAGCCACAAAAATCCTTAACGACATATTAGAAAATTAAATCCAGCAATACATAAATGTATTAATTTCCCATGAAAAGATAAGTTTATTTCCAAGAATGCAAGGTTGGTTTCACTTTTGAAAATCAATCAATGCGATTTTCATAGTAATCAGACTAAAAGCGCCAATCATACTGTCATCTCTGTGGAAAGAGATAAGGCATCTGACAAGATGTAACACAAATTTGTCATAAAAATCTTCAGCAAATTAGGAATAGATGATGGAGTTGCATATTGTCCCTCCAAAATCATGTCTACCCTAAGCCTCAGAATGTGACCATATCTGGAAATAGGGTCTATATTGATAGAATTAGTTGAGATATGGTCATACTAGATTAGGGAGGGCCCTAAATCCAAGTACTCATGTCTTTATAAGAAGAGAAGAGGATACACAGTGACAACACACACGCAGGGGACAGCATTGTGTGAAGACGGAGGTAGACATAAAAGAGATGCATGAACCAGCCAAGGAAGAGCAAGAATTGTCTACAAGGGGCTTCCCTGGTGGTGCAGTGGTTAAGAATCTGCCTGCCAATGCAAGGGACATGGGTTCGAGCTCTGGTCTGGAAGATCGCACATGCCACGGAGCAACTAAGCCCTTGCGCCACAATTACTGAGTCTGTGCTCTAGAGCCCGTGGGCCACAACGAATGAAGCCCAAGTGCCTAGAGCCCGTGCTCTGCCACAAGAGAGGCCACCGCAATAAGAAGCCTGTGCACCGCCATGAAGAGTAGCTCCCGCTGGCTGCAACTAGAGAAAAGCCCGCACGCAGCAACGAAGACCCAATGCAGCCAAAAATAAATATATTAAATAAATAAATTTTTAAAAAAATAAAAAAAAGAATTGTCTACAACCACCAGAAGGCAGGAAAGAGTCAGCCATGAGATGATTTCTCCCTCAGCACCACACAGGGAGCCAACCTTATATTCATCTTGATTTTTTTTTATGCTTATCCAGTTTCTTTTTTTTTATTAGTTTCTGCTTTATAACACAGTGAATCAGTCATACATATACATCTGTTCCCACATCCCTTCCCTCATGCATCTCCCTCCCTCCCACCCTCCCCATCACACCCCTCCAGGCGGTCACAAAGCACCGAGCTGATCTCCCTGTGGTATGCGGCTGCTTCCCACTATCTATCTACCTTACGTTTGGTAGTGTATATATGTCCAGGCCCCTCTTTCGCTTTCTCACAGCTTAGCCTTCCCCCTCCCCATATCCTCAAATCCATTCTCAAGTAGATCTGTGTCTTTATTCCCGTTTTACCCCTAGGTTCTTCATGACATTTTTTTTTAATTCCATATATATGTGTTAGCATACAGTATTTGTCTTTCCCTTTCTGACTTACTTCACTCTGTATGACAGACGCTAGGTCTATCCACCTCATTACAAATAGCTCAGTTTCGTTTCTTTTTATGGCTGAGTAATATTCCATTGTATATATGTGCCACATCTTCTTTATCCATTCATCCGATGATGGACACTTAGGTTGTTTCCAGCTCCGGGCTATTGTGAATAGAGTTGCAATGAACATTTTGGTACTTGTCTCTTTTTGAATTATGGTTTTCTCAGGGTATATGCCTAGTAGTGGGATTGCTGGCTCATATGGTACTTCTATTTTTAGTTTTTTAAGGAACCTCCGTACTGTTCTCCATAGTGGCTGTACCAATTCACATTCCCACCAGCAGTGCAAGAGTGTTCCCTTTTCTCCACACCCTCTCCAGCATTTATTGTTTCTAGATTTCTTGATGATGGCCATTCTGACTGGTGTGAGATGATATCTCATTGTAGTTTTGATTTGCATTTCTCTAATGATTAATGATGTTGAGCATTCTTTCATGTGTTTGTTGGCAGTCTGTATATCTTCTTTGGAGAAATGCCTATTTAAGTCTTCTGCCCATTTTTGGATTGGGTTGTTTGTTTTTTTGCTATTGAGCTGCATGAGCTGTTTATAAATTTTGGAGATTAATCCTTTGTCAGTTGCTTCATTTGCAAATATCTTCTGCCATTCTGAGGGTTGTCTTTTGGTCTTGTTTATGGTTTCCTTTGCTGTGCAAAAGCACTGAAGTTTCATTAGGTCCCATTTGTTTATCTTTGTTTTTATTTCCATTTCTCTAGGAGGTGGGTCCAAAAGGATCTTGCTGTGATTGATGTCATAGAGTGTTCTGCCTATGTTTTCCTCTAAGAGTTTGATAGTTTCTGGCCTTACATTTAGGTCTTTAATCCATTTTGAGCTTATTTTTGTGTATGGTGTTAGGGAATGATCTAATCTCATACTTTTACATGTCCCTGTCCAGTTTTCCCAGCACCACTTACTGAAGAGGCTGTCCTTTCTCCACTGTACATTCCTGACTCCTTTATCAAAGATAAGTTGACCATATGTGCGTGGGTTTATCTCTGGGCTTTCTATCCTGTTCCATTGATCTATCTTTCTGTTTTTGTGCCAGTACCACACTGTCTTGATTACTGTAGCTTTGTAGTATAGTCTGAAGACAGGGAGCCTGATTCCTCCAGCTCCGTTTATCGTTCTCAAGATTGCTTTTGCTATTCGGGGTCTTTTGTTTTTCCAAACAAATTTTGAAAGTTTTTGTTCTAGTTCTGTGAAAAATACCAGTGGTAGTTTGATAGGGATTGCATTGAATCTGTAGATTGCTTTGGGTAGTAGAGTCATTTTCACAATATTGGTTCTTCCAATCCAGGAGCATGGTATATCTCTCCATCTATTTGTATCATCTTTAATTTCTTTCATCAGTGTCTTATAATTTTCTGCATACAGGTCTTTTGTCTCCTTAGGTAGGTTTATTCCTAGATATTTTATTCTTTTTGTTGCAATGGTAAATGGGAGTGTTTTCTTGATTTCATTTTCAGATTTTTCATCATTAGTGTACAGGAATGCCAGAGATTTCTGTGCATTAATTTTGTATCCTGCTACTTTACCAAATCCATTGATTAGCTCCAGTAGTTTTCTGGTAGCATCATTAGGATTCTCTATGTATAGTATCATGTCATCTGCAAACAGTGACAGCTTTACTTCTTCTTTTCCAATTTGGATTCCTTTTAATTCCTTTTCTTCTCTGATTGCTGTGGCTAAAACTTCCAAAACTAAGTTGAATAAGAGTGGTGAGAGTGGGCAGCCTGGTCTTGTTCCTGATCTTAGTGGAAATGGTTTCAGTTTTTCACCATTGAGGACAATGTTGGCTGTGGGTTTGTCATATATGGCCTTTATTATGTTGAGGAAAGTTCCCTCTATGCCTACTTTCTGCAGGGTTTTTATCATAAATGGGTGTTGAATTTTGTTGAAAGCTTTCTCTGCATCTATTGAGATGATCATATGGTTTTTCTCCTTCAATTTGTTAATATGGTGTATCACATTGATTGGTTTGCGTATATTGAAGAATCCTTGCATTCCTGGAATAAACCCCACTTGTTCATGGTGTATGATCCTTTTAATGTGCTGTTGGATTCTGTTTGCTAGTATTTTATTGAGGATTTTTGCATCTATGTTCATCAGTGAGATTGGCCTGTAGTTTTGTTTCTTTGTGACATCCTTGCCTGGTTTTGGTATCAAGGTGATGGTGGCCTTGCAGAATGAGTTTGGGAGTGTTCCTTCCTCTGCTATATTTTGGAAGAGTTTGAGAAGGATGGGTGTTAGCTCTTCTCTAAATGTTTGATAGAATTCACCTGTGAAGCCATCTGGTCCTGGGCTTTTGTTTGTTGGAAGATTTTTTATCACAGTTTCAATTTCAGTGCTTGTGATTGGTCTCTTCATATTTTCTATTTCTTCCTGATTCAGTCTTGGCAGGTTGTGCATTTCTAAGAATTTGTCCATTTCTTCCAGGTTGTCCATTTTATTGGCATAGAGTTGCTTGTAGTAATCTCTCATGATCTTTTGTATTTCTGCAGTGTCAGTTGTTACTTCTCCTTTTTCATTTCTAATTCTATTGATTTGAGTCTTCTCCCTTCTTTTCTTGAAGGGTCTGGCTAATGGTTTGTCAATTTTGTTTATCTTCTCAAAGAACCAGCTTTTAGTTTTATTGATCTTTGCTATCGTTTCCTTCATTTCTTTTTCATTTATTTCTGATCTGATCTTTATAATTTCTTTCCTTCTGCTAACTTTGGGGGTCTTTTGTTCTTATTTCTCTAATTGCTTTAGGTGCAGGGTCAGGTTGTTTACTTGAGATGTTTCCTGTTTCTTAAGGTGGGATTGTATTGCTATAAACTTCCCCCTTAGAACTGTTTTTGCTTCATCCCATAGGTTTTGGGTCGTCGTGTCTCCATTGTCATTTGTTTCTAGGTAGTTTTTTATTTCCTCTTTGATTTCTTCAGTGATCACTTCGTTATTGAGTAGTGTATTGTTTAGCCTCCATGTGTTTGTATTTTTTACAGATCTTTTCCTGTAATTGATGTCTAGTCTCATAGCATTGTGGTCGGAAAAGATACTTGATACAATTTCAATTTTCTTAAATTTACCGAGGCTTGATTTGTGACCCAAGATATGATCTATCCTGGAGAATGTTCCATGAGCACTTGAGAAAAATGTGTATTCTGTTGTTTTTGGATGGAATGTCCTATAAATATCAACTAAGTCCATCTTGTTTAATGTATCATTTCAAGCTTGTGTTTCCTTATTTATTTTCATTTTGGATGATCTGTCCATTGGTGAAAGTGGGCTGTTAAAGTCCCCTACTATGAGTGTGTTACTGTCGATTTCCCCTTTTATGGCTGTTAGTATTTGCCTTATGTATTCAGGTGCTCCTATGTTGGGTGCATAAATATTTACAATTCTTATATCTTCTTCTTGGATCGATCCCTTTATCGTTATGTAGTGTCCTTCTTTGTCTCTTCTAATAGTCTTTATTTTAAAGTCTATTTTGTCTGATATAAGAATTGCTACTCCAGTTTTCTTTTGATTTCCATTTGCATGGAATATCTTTTTCCATCCCCTCACTTTCAGTCTGTATGTGTCTCTAGGTCTGAAGGGGGTCTCTTGTAGACAGCATATATATGGGTCTTGTTTTTGTATCCATTCAGCCACTCTGTGTCTTTTGGTGGGAGCATTTAGTCCATTTACATTTAAGGTAATTGTTGATATGTATGTTCCTATTCCCATTTCCTTAATTGCTTTGGCTTCGTTATTGTAGGTATATTCCTTCTGTTGTGTTTCTTGCCTAGAGAAGTTCCTTTAGCATTTGTTGTAAAGCTGGTTTGGTGGTGCTGAACTCTCTCAGCTTTTGCTTGTTTGTAAAGGTTTTAATTTCTCCATCAAATCTGAATGAGATCCTTGCTGGGTAGAGTAATCTTGGTTGCAGGTTTCTCTCCTTCATCACTTTAATTATGTCCTGCCACTCCCTTCTGGCTTGTAGAGTTTCTGCTGAGAGATCAGCTGTTAACCTGATGGGGATTCCCTTGTGTGTTATTTGTTGCTTTTCCCTTGCCGCTTTTAATATGATTTCTTTGTGTTTAATTTTTGACAGTTTGATTAATATGTGTCTTGGTGTATTTCTCCTTGGATTTATTCTGTATGGGACTCTCTGTGCCTCCTGGACTTGATTAACTATTTCCTTTCCCATATTAGGGAAGTTTTCAACTATAATCTCTTCAAATCTTTTCTCAGTCCCTTTCTTTTTCTCTTCTTCTTCTGGAACCCCTATAATTCGAATGTTGGTGCGTTTAATGTTGTCCCAGAGGTCTCTGAGACTGTCCTCTGTTCTTTTCATTCTTTTTTCTTTATTTTGCTCTGCATCAGTTATTTCCACTATTTTATCTTCCACCTCACTTATCCGTTCTTCTGCCTCAGTTATTCTGCTATTGATCCCATCTAGAGTATTTTTCATTTCATTTATTGTGTTTTTAATCGATGCTTCATTCATCTTTAGTTCTTCTAGGTCCTTGTTAACTGTTTCCTGCATTTTGTCTATTCTAGTTCCAAGATTTTGGATCTTGGAAATAGAATCTTGGATCATCTTTACCATCATTATTCTGAATTCTTTTTCAGGTAGGCTGCCTATTACCTCTTCATTTGTTAGGTCTGGTAGGTTTTTATCTTGCTCCTTCACCTGCTGTGTGTTTTTCTGCCTTCTCATTTTGCTTATCTTACTGTGTTTGGGGTCTCCTTTTTGCAGGCTGCAGATTCGTAGTTCCCGTTGTTTTTGGTGTCTGTCCCCAGTGGCTAAGGTTGTTTCAGTAGGTTGTGTAGGCTTCCTGGTGGGGGGGACTAATGCCTGTGTTCTGGTGGTTAAGGCTCGATTTTGTCTTTCTGGTGGGCAGGTCCACGTCTGGTGGTGTGTTTTGGGGTGCCTGTGGCCTTATTATGCTTTTAGGTAGCCTCTCTGCTAGTGGGTGGTGTTGTGTTCCTGCCTTGCTAGTTGCTTGGCATAGGGTGACCAGCACTGTAGCTTGCTCGTCGTTGACTGAAGCTGGGTGCTGGTGTTGAGATGGAGATCTCTGGGAGATTTTTGCTGCTTGATATTATGTGGAGCTGGGAGGTCTCTTGTGGACCCGTGTCCTGAAGTTGGCTCTCCCACTTCAGAGGCACAGCACTGACTCCTGGCTGCAGCACCAAGAGCCTTTCATCCACCCGGCTCAGAATAACAGGGAGAAAAAGTAGAAAGAAAGAATTAGTAGAAGAAAGAAAGAGAGAGGGAAAGAAAGGAAGAAGGGAAGAAAGGAAGGAAGGAAGGAAGAAAGAGAGAAAGGAGGGAGGCAGGAAGGATGGAAAGAAAGAAAGGAGGGAGGGAGGGAGTGAGGAATGAAAGCAAAAGGAAGAGTGAATGGAAGAAGGGAGGGAGGGAGGAAGGAAAGAAAAAGAAAGTGGGAAGAAGAATGGTGGGAGGGCGGGAGGGAGGAAAGAAAAAGAAAGAAGGAAAGGAGGAGCGGAGGGTGCGAGGGAGGAAGGAAAGAAAAAGAAAGTGGGAAGAAGAACGGTGGGAGGGCGGGAGGGAGGAAAGAAAAAGAAAGAAGGAAAGGAGGAGTGGAGGGTGGGAGGGAGGAAGGGAAGGTAGGAAAAAAAGAAAGAGCAGGTAAAGTAAAATAGAATAAAGTATGAAATATAGTAGCGTTATTAAAATTAAAAAGTTATTATTGAAAAAAAAAACGGACAGATAGAACCCTGGGACATATGGTGGAAGCAAAGCTATACAGAGAGAATCTTACACAGAAGATTACACATACACATTCACTAAAAGAGAGCAGGGGGAAAAATCAAAACTCTTGCTCTCCAAGTCCACCTCCTCAATTTGGGATAATTCGTTGTAAAAAGAGGAAAAGGGCGAGAAGTCTGAAATCTTGCTCTCTAAGTCCACCTCCTTAATTTGGGATAATTCGTTGTAAAAAGAGGAAAAGGGGGGAAAGTCTTAAATCTTGTCCTCAAATTCCACTTCCTAAATTTGGGATGATTCGCTGTCCATTTATACACTCCACAGACGCAGGGCACATCAAATGGACCGTGCAGCTTTAATCCGCTGCCTCCGAGGCTGCACAGAGAGACTTCCCTGTCTCTGCTCTCACAGCTCCCGGGTCTCAGCCTTGGACCTGGCCCCGCCTCTGCGCGTAGGTCGCCGGAGGGCGTCCGTTCTTCGCTCAGACAGGACGAGTTTAAAGGAGCTGCTGATTCGGGGGCTCTGGCTCACTCAGGCAGAGGAGAGGGAGGGGCGCGCAGTGTGGGGCGGGGCTGTGGTGGCAGAGGCCGGCGTGACGTTGCAGCAGCCCGAGGCGCTCCGTGCGCTTTCCCGGGAAAACCGTCCCCGGGTCCCGGGACCCCGGCAGTGGCGGGGTGCACAGGCCCCCCGGAAGGCGGGGCGGACAGTGACCCGCGCTCGCACACAGGCCCAGCGGCGGCAGCGGCAGCAGCAGCCCCAGCGTCCCACGCCCGTCTCCGAGATCCGCGCCTTTAGCCGCGGCTCGCGCCCGTCTCCGGTGCTTCCCCAAGCAGCCCTCTTAATGCCCTCTCCTCGCACACCAGGAAACAAAAGGGAAAAAAGTCTCTTGCCTCTTCGGCAGCTCCAGACCCTTTCCCCGGACTCCCTCCGGGCTAGCCGCGGTGCACTAACCCCTTCAGGCTCTCGTCCTTTCGCCAGCCCCAGTCCTCTCCCTGCGCTCCGACTGAAAGCCGATACCCGAGCCTCAGCTCCCAGCCCCGCCCGCCCCGGCGGCCAAGCAGACAAGCCTCTCGGGCTGGTGTGTGCCTGAGGGCACCGATCCTCTGTGCCGGAATCTCTCCGCTTTGCCCTCCACAACCCTGTTGCTGTGCTCTCCTCCGCTACTCCGAAGCTTTCCCCCTCCGCCACCTGCAGTCTCCGCCCGCGAAGGGGCTTGTAGTGTGTGGAAACCTTTCCTCCTTCACGGCTCCCTCCCACTGGTGCAGGTCCCGTCCCTATCCTATTGTCTCTGTTTATTCTTTTTTTCTTTTGCCCTACCCAGGTATGTGGGGAGTTTCTTGCCTTTTGGGGGTCTGAGGTCTTCTGTCAGCGTTCAGTAGGTGTTCTGTAGGAGTTGTTCCACGTGTAGTTGAATTTCTGATGTATCTGTGGGGAGGAAGGTGATCTCCGCGTCTTACTCTTCCGCCATCTTCCCAAGCTCTATCTTGATTACTTCAAATTTTTGGCAATTATGAATAAAGCTGCTCTAAAAATCTGTGTATAGGCTTTCATGTTTTGCATTTGGATAATTAACTAGGAGTGTGACTGCTGGATTGTATGATAGGTAAGCCTATATTTAGCTTCATAAGAAATTTACAAAGTGCTTGTACCATTTTGCATTCCAACAGCAATTAACGAGCTTTCCTGTTGCTCTATATCTTCACCAATATTTGGTGTTTTCCATGTTTTGGAGTTTAGCCATTCTGATAAGTGCTTAGTGGTTTCTCGTGAAATGAAGTTTTCTTTTTTTTAATAAATTTATTTTATTTTTGGCTGCGATGGGTCTTTGTTGTTGCGCGCGGGCTTTAGTTGCGGTGAGCTCGGGCTACTCTTCATTGCGGTGCACGGGCTTCTCATTGCGGTGGCTTCTCTTGTTGCGGAGCTTGGGCTCTAGGCGCGCGGGCTTCAGTAGCTGTGGCACGTGGGCTCAGTAGGTGAGGCTCACAGGCCCTAGAGCGCAGGCTCAGTAGTTTTGGCGCACGAGCTTAGTTGCTCTGTGGCATGTGAGATCTTCCCAGACCAGGGCTCGAACCCATGTCCCCTGCATTGGCAGGTGGATTCTTAACCACTGCGCCACCAGGGAAGCCCAGAAATGGAATTGTATTAATTCTGTTTTACTTTAGTTTGGATGCAGACCCTATTTATTTATTTAGTAATGTAGCTATAGTCTAGTACCTGAAAACGTTTATCCTAGAACCAGATTGTCTAGATTCAAATTCTAACCCTACATTTTGCTCCTTGTGAGACATAGGCTAACTACTTAGCATGTGCTTCAGTAGCCTTATAGATAAGATGGAGATAATAATACCATCTACCTCACAGAATTGTTAAAATTCAGTTAGATTATCATGGAACATATAAATAACAATAAGAGTATCTGGCCTATAGTAAACTCTTTTACCTTTAATTGTATATAATAATTTCATTCTTTTCTTTTATCAAGGGGAAGGAATTTAGAATGTAATTCCAAATATTGATAGAACTAGGGTAATTATTTTAATTTTAAATTAATTAAAAAAACTCAGTTACATAAAGATAGAATTCCTCTATTTCTGCATCATTACCATATTTAGCTTTCAGCACAGTATTTAAATTTCAATTCAGTAACTTCACAGTTGTACGTCTTTTTACAAACTTTCAATATTGAGAACAGTGGCCTGAAGAATTTTTAAGCTGTTTTTTTTTTTTTTTTGGTGGGAGGGAGAAGAAGGATAAGTTTTAACCCCACTATTTTGTAATTTAGTTTGGTCATGACTCTGATTTGATGAAACTGAGATCAGTATGATAAATGAAATTGCAAAGTTCAAGACTTTGCTCCACTGTTTATTGTTAACTATTCAAATGAACTGAATTCTTAAAATTTCAGTTGTTTCCAGAACATGCCGCTTCTGAAGCATCTTAACCTCAATGTGTAAGCAGATTGTTATTATTCATCTAATCCATCAACCATAACTGCATTGCCAGTGGTCTGGCCCTAGGAGGGCACAAAGTTCATAGACTTAATTATTACAAACAGTATGTCTTCTATTTTAATTTTCTAGTGGAGGGTAACTCTGGGTCAGTCATGCAAGGAACTGACTTAAGTTCCATGTCCTTGAAAAATGTTGCCACCTCAGTTTAAATTAATGGTCTAACAGCTTCGACCATTTGGGGAGCACTCTCAGTAGTCATATGTCCTAAATTTGACTACTTTCATATTAGCATTGTTAAGACATTATGGGAATTCCCTGGCAGTCCAGTGGTTAGGACTCCACGCTTTCACTACTGACGACCTGCGTTGAATCCCTGGTTGGGGAACTAAGATCCCACAAGCCATGCAGTGTGCCAAAAAAAAAAAAAAAGACTTAATTAAACCCCAGAACACAGTCGTGCTTGTCATGGGCATCATGTTTAAGAGTTCTTCTCGATATACAGACTGCCAACAAACACATGAAAGGATGCTCAACATCTTTACTCATTAGAGAAATGCAAATCAAAACTACAATGAGATATCATCTCACACCAGTCAGAATGGCCATCATCAAAAAATCTAGAAACAATAAATGCTGGAGAGGGTGTGGAAAAAAGGGAACACTCTTGCACTGCTGGTGGGAATGTGAATTGGTACAGCCGCTATGGAGAACGGTATGGAGGTTCCTTAAAAAACTACAAATAGAACTACCATATGACCCAGCAATCCCACTACTGGGCATATACCCTGAGAAAACCATAATTCAAAAAGAGACATGTACCAAAATGTTCACAGCAGCCCTATTTACAATAGCCCGGAGATGGAAACAACCTAAGTGTCCATCATCGGATGAATGGATAAAGAAGATGTGGCACATATATACAATGGAATATTACTCAGCCATAAAAAGAAATGAAATTGAGCTATTTGTAATGAGGTGGATAGACCTAGAGTCTGTCATACAGAGTGAAGTAAGTCAGAAAGAGAAAGATAAATACTGTATGCTAACACATATATATGGAATTTAAGAAAAAAAATGTCATGAAGAACATAGGGGTAAGACAGGAATAAAGACACAGACCCACTAGAAAAGAAAAAGCGTTCTTCTGTCACATCAAAATTTTCTTGGACACCAACCACCACATGATAGATCTAATTGGATGGTAATATATATACATATATGTAGCTGAGCTCTCTTCCACTGCAATAGAAACGCCATAAATGATTTAACTTTTTCATAGAATTTGTCCTGTGAATTCTCAGCCTTATCTTCATTACACTGAATAATGGTGTTTGCCTTTGATAATGCTATTTTTGGTTATGGAGTGTGGGGCATGATTTTTCTCCTGCATTCAAGAGATAATCCTTTATAAACTCTCCATTCCTAAAAATAGTTTTAACGGAGAAAGGGTATTTTCCAATTCCTATGTGATTGGATTTTGCAGCATAATCATTTATTATACATTTAATATTAATGTTTTATAAATCTGGGGAATTTCCAACTCTGCTGAGAAATTCCACTGGGAAAAAGAAAAGAAAAAGAATAATAAAATAAAATGTCCCTGTACTACTCAGTGCTCCTTTCTTGGTAGTGGAAAACACATTTCTAAGAAAAGTGGAAACTTTAACAACTCAAATATCTTCAAGATAAATATTGCCCTAAAACTTGCCTTATCATAAAACCATACAAAAATTAGACAGATTTAAAAAAAGGGAGTCAGAATTGTTTATCTAATTGATCAGAGCCAAAGGGCCAGTGATTCTTTTTTAATATTGAAATAATATAAAAAATAAGGTGAAACATACCTTGTGGTCCATAAGTCAAAGGGATTCCTTAAAAGATATTGTATTTATCATAACTAAATTTAAAAACTCTAGTTTGCAAACAATATTGAAAGCAGAGAGATTAAGAAAAATTACCAATTTTTGAAACCTTTTGGACATTGTTAAAAAAATGATAACAAATGGTATTTTATTAAATTTTAATAAACTGTGTACAACATAGAAATACTTGCCATATACACCATTCTTGGACATTTTCTTACAATTGTAAATATTCAGAGCACTTTACTATATTCCACAACAGCATTTTTTAAGGTTTATTTTTCATAAAGGAACAACTGTGTAAAAGATCAAGCAGCATCAATTGTCTGTTTCATTGCCCTCCAAGGCAATCTGTGGAATTAAATAATTGCAATTTTGACCTCTACTGCAAATGATCAATCAGCTGAGGCTTCTACTAAAAGTCCTTAATATGACAAAGACAAAAGAAGAAGATACAATTGTCAGATGAAGTGGCCAGAGATTTACTGATCTTATTTTTTAAAGTCTTTATTTGCACAGTAACAAATATAAATATTTGATTATTTCATTAAGTTTATCCAGTGAGTATTTATTTATCAGCCCTAGGCACTAATCTAGCCATTTGGGATCTAGAAGTAAATAAAACATAAAGAGACCCCTTTACCTTATGGTACAAGAATTCTTTTGAGAAGACAGATATTTATGGGGAAAAAAAAGTAAACATGTTGTGTGTTAGATTGTGATGAAAGTTAGGGGGACAAACATAAGTTAGGGTAACAGTCCCTGTGGTGAGATGTGGTGAGCTATTTTAATAGAATAATGTAGGGTGACTTCTCTAATAAAGCTACCTTTGAAAAGGCATTGGAAGAAATTAAATGAACAAGCCAAGGCTCCAGGATAAACTTGGCAGGCAGAGCGGATACCTAAAGCAAAGGTCCTGAACCTTCCTGCTGGTCCAGTGGTAAAGAATCTGCCTTCCAATTCAGGGGACACACGTTCGATCCCTGGTCGGGGAGCTAAGATCCCACACGCTGCGGGGCAACTAAGCCCGTGCACCTCAAATACTGAGCTTGCGTGCTTCAACTAGAGAGCCTGAGGGCCGCAAACTACAGACCCCATGCACCCTGGTGCCCGTGAGCCACAACGAGAGAGAAGCCCACACTCCACAACGAAAAGATCACGCCTGCTGCAACTAGGACCTGACGCAGCCAAAAAAATACGGGAACTAAATAAGTAAATAGACAAATAAATAAAGAGAAGACCTAAGATAGATAAATAAATAAATGAATAGAAGGCCTAAGATAGATAAATAAAGAGAAGGCCTAAGATAGATAGATAAATAAATAAGTAAATAAGTAAAGAGAAGGCGTAAGATAGATAGATAGGTGAATAAAGAGAAGGCCTAAGATAGATAGATAAATAAACAAATAAATAAATAGATTAAATCAATCAATCAATCAATAAAGTAAAGGCCCCAAGGGGCATTGTGTGTGCCTGGAAGTGTGAGGAAGTCAATGTAGTGGATGAAGACAAAGTAAGGTGGTAGGCAGTGAAGTTGGAGGGGTCACCAAAAGGACAACTGGCAGTGACTTAATTTGCTGTGTGTGTATGTATTTACCTTGAACCAGGAACTCTGTGTTCAGGCCACACACCTCAACTCTCCATCCCTAAGTGATACTTTAGAATTTGTTTTTAATGAGAAAGAGGGAAGAGAAATAACAGGTGTGTATCTATTTGCGTGTGTGTGTTTATTCTTTCCTAAAAACAGTACTAAATTCTTTGATTTTATTATTTAAAAGAACTGTTAGGAATTTTTATTTCTATTATACAGTTGAAGAAATGGTCCACAAATTCTGTTTTTTTCTGCTTCCTAAACATATCCTCTTGCTACCTGCCCAAACAGTCATTCTGGGATCCCAGGGTGGCCAACAAAAAGTGCTAATGTATGCCTTCAAAGAAACACAAGGTAGAAATGACTTGGAAGTTGGCCCCAGATTTATCTGGGTTTGAATTCTAGTACTGCTACTCGTTGGCTAGGTTAACACTTGTTAACATAGTCATGCAAATATCCCAGGCACTTATTAGTTTCATTTGCCTGTAAAATGAGTATAATAATATCATGTATGTAAAGATTAACATATATAAGGAAGCTAGCCTAGAATCCCCAGATGAAAATAATAAATATTAGTTCCCGTCTTCTCCCTTCCTTCAATTAGGAGATGGAGATCAAGTGGGGATTCAACCTGGTTTGGGGAAATTGATGGACAGAAAGAAAGCATGCGCAGGACCTGCCTTGTGAGGCAAAGCTCACTTCCCAGTGGAGAGTGGAGGTGTGTGGTCTGATCCCTTGAAGAGTTCCTGGTTCAAGGCCTGAAAAGAACTGAAGGTAAGGAAAGGGTGAGAAAGAGGGAAAGGGAAGTAGCAGCTGTGTATCTATTAAAATAATTAACAGCTAACGCTATTAAAATAATTCAGGGGAGGGCTTCCCTGGTGGCACAGTGGTTGAGAGTCCGCCTGCCGATGCAGGGGACACGGGTTCGTGCCCCGGTCCGGGATCCCACATGCTGCGGTGCGGCTGGGCCCATGAGCTATGGCCGCTGAGCCTGCGCGTCCGGAGCCTGTGCTCCGCAACGGGAGAGGCCACAACAGTGAGAGGCCCGCGTACCGCAAAATAAATAAATAAATAAAAATAATTCAGGGGAGATTTGAATTTAGAATTGGTAGAGGTGGAGGTGGGGATGGTGGTGATATTCTGATGGTTGAACTAGCAGATGTGAAATAGGAAGTGAAAGAAAGTGAGGTGTTAATCATGATTATCAGCTTTTTGCCAAACCCCCCCCAAAAAAAACTGTAAGGCGTCTGTGGGACTATGGAGTGAAGCAAATTGGGGCAGAGAAAGATCCCTTCTGTTGAGTAGACAACACAATTGAATATGACTCAAAAGTTTGAAGGAGAAGATTCAGGAACACAAACAAATTGGTATGTAAATCTGTGAGACCAAAAGAAAAAAAAAAGAAACAAACAAAAAAAACGCATTAATTGCTTATACAATAAGATGAAATCATTTTTCATTTTATATTTACTCACTCAAATATTGTCCGAATTTAAGAAATGCTAAGGGTTTATCCATTTTGAAATTTTCCATTTAAAGAAAAAAATAATATTCTCACAGACATATTCATCAAGAATGAGATGACCAGAACTTGAGGAAAGTAAAAATAATAATAATGTTTTGTGAATTTTATGCAAGTGAACTTTCTCGAGATGCTTTTGACTATTAATTTCTCTTCCTATTTTCTCTGCCCTTAGATTTGTTTCATGAACCACTGCTGAGAATGAGCTTAATAAGTAGTTTATTGGAGTTGGAAGTCACAAGAAAAACATACCAGGAGAAAATAAGATTTATGAATATGTACATCATTGCACTCTAGATTATTTCACTTATTAGTCAATACAATCTATTATAATTATAAACTATAATAATAACTAAGGAAATTTAGATTCAAAGAGGTCATGTAAAATGTTTTAAGGTCTTGTCTTAGTTTGCTAGGGCTGCCATCACAAAATACCACAGACTAAGCTGTTCAAAAGACAGAACTCTTATTTTCTCTGGAGGCTGAAGTACAAGATTGAGTTGGTTTCTCCTGAGCCCTCTGTCCTTGGCTTGGAGAGGGCTGCCTTCTCACTGGGTTCTCTAATGGCTTTTTCTCTGTGCAGATACATCCCTAGTGACTCTTCCTCTTCCTATAAGGACACCAGTCACATTGCATTAGGGCCCACCCATATAACCTCATTGAATCTTAATTTTCTCTTTAAAGGCCCTATCGAGAAATACAGTCACATTGTAAGCTATTAGGAATTAAGACTTCAACAAAAAAATTTAGGAGGACAATATTAAGTTCATAACACTCACATGGCTATTAAAAAAATAAAACTGAGATTTTCATACTCTCAGACTCCAAAATCCACCCTCTTTCCAATATACTGTGCACTGTTTGACATTAGACCTAGGCCTGAGACTAAAGATAGAGGTAGGAACACAGAGCTGATAGGGAGCAGAGATCATTCGAAGAGGCTTATGTAGTGGAGTTATATAAATTTTGATACTTCAGTTATTGCTCACTCTACCTTGAGTCAAATTACCTGTATGCCATTTAGAGCTTTTTGG
The DNA here is from genome assembly GCF_964165515.1 of Mesoplodon bidens. Taxonomy (NCBI): domain Eukaryota; kingdom Metazoa; phylum Chordata; class Mammalia; order Artiodactyla; family Ziphiidae; genus Mesoplodon; species Mesoplodon bidens. Next base: position 25,258 of record NW_027671287.1, read on the forward strand.
TTTCTTTTTTAATTAATTAATTAATTTTTATTGAAGTATAGTTGATTTACAATGTTGTGTTAGCTTTAGGTATACAGCAAAGTGATTCAGTTATACATACATATATACCTAATTTTTTTCAGATTCTTTTCCCTTATAAGTTATTAAAAATTATTGAGTATAGTTCTCTGTGGTATATAGTAGGGCCTTGTTAGTTGTATAATTTATATATGGTGGTGTGTATATTTTAATCCCCAACTCCTAATTTATTCCCTCCCTCTTTCCCCTTTGGTAACCATAAGTTTGTTTTCCATGTCTGTGGGTCTGCTTCTGTTTCATATATAAGTTCATTTGTATCTTCTTTTTTTTGATTCCACATATAAGCAATATCTTATACTTGTCTTTCTCTGTCTGGCTTCACTTAGTATGACAACCTCTAGGTCCATCCATGTTGCTCCAAAATACAGCTGGATTAAAATCTCAGCAAGGCTCTTCGTTAATCGCTTACCAAAGGTAGACTCCTTGACTTTTAATTTACAGTTCTTCATCTCTAACTGGGAAAATCCTGTTTACTTTTCAGAGCTATTGTGATGTGTAAATGAAGCGGTAGGCTGCAGCAGGGTAGCTTTTCAGTAAATGCTATCTCATCCTGTCACTAGAGATTCTGGAAATTTTTAACCCTTGGGTCAAGCGTCTCAGTGTCTTTCATGACTACAAATATACTTTGAGTGGCCCCAACACAAACTATCAAATAATAAGGTATCTTAAACCTGTTACAAGTTTGTTTAATATAGTGTTTGAGATTGGAACAAAAGAACAGTTTCAATATGGAACCATCTGTAGAAGTGAAAGGAAGTTTGTGCCAAAAATATTTCCTCTGGCTAAGTGATGAATGCTTTGATCTAGAAGTTGACTTAATATAAAATTGCCTAATTTGTATGCTGAGAGAGAGAGGAGGTACAGAGCACTGTTAGAGAAGCGTTAGATTTTCCTGAGTTTAGTGTTTTATCAATTGATGCAATTAATTGTTTCTAGTCTATGTGTGTATGTATATGTATTTTATGTATATATATATATATATATATGTTTCTAGTCTATGTATATATACACATATACATCATAAGACTATATATAAATACATATTTGTAGTATATATAAAATATATAAAAATATATGTAAGGAAATATAACATTTTCTTATTGAAAAGGGGGAAATTAGTAAAGAACAATTATTGTATAGTTAAACTTATGTAATATATGAGTATACCCTAGAAAAAAGATCAATTCATATTTGTCTGATATATACATATGTATAAGACAGTTATTACTTGTCCTATATAGAAAGAAAACTTACTACATTTGAGATAGTATTTAACATGTTTGGAATGACTCCAAAAATGATTTGAAATAACGTGAATATTAGATGAAAATTGCCCTTTGAATATATTACCTACTGTGTGTAATTGTTACTACTGTAAGAAACTTATCACTAGTATTATAAGCATCCTTAATTGTAAGTTATTGTTTTAAACCCAATTTTACATAAGATAACGCACTGCAGTGCATGTTGGTGTCAGTCCTTCTGATTTCAGACAGATCTTGAGTGCAGATGGGGACTGAGGAATGAGTTGAGGACACAGAGCTGAGAGTTCAGAGAAACCAAGACTAGAATTCGTAGGTCAGAGGAACAGTGACAGGGCTGCACAGAGAGAGAATTCCAGATGGCAGCAGAGTGCTCCCCTCCAGCATTTGGCTAAGTGCTGATCAGGGCATGTGTCTGAGGTTAGGGAAAACCACCTCAAGGATTGGGTGTAACAAGGCATGGCATTCACACAAAGACAGTCATAGTGCATGTTCTCACCCCACCTTCCCGACTGGAAAACCTCAAAGTTTACAGGGTGCTGTACACAGAAGGGTTTTGCCTCAGTAGTGGGAAAAAAATTAGCCTAAAACAAAACTGCAAAAGTTCCAAATAACAAATCTTATAAACCAGATCCAGAGGATCAAAACATTCCTAAGGAATTTTAATAAATCTCAAAATTAAGCATAAGAATGTTTATAGAAATAAATATATCTAACACTCACTATGTAAAATTCACAGTGTTAGAAAACCAATGAAAAGTTACCAAGGAAGTGTTAGAAGTAGTAAGCACTGATATTAAAACAATTATTATACCTGTACTGCCTATGTCCAAAAGGAAGTAGAAACAAAGAAGATAAAAAGTAATGCAAAACAGACTTTCAAATTTCTAGAGATGAAAATTACAATGTCCAAGATGAAAATAAATTGGATGTAATTAAAGACAAACTAAATATGGTCAAAAAAAGTTTAATGAACAATAAGCAAAGGGGTAAATAAACTTTACTATATTCATAAAAAGTAATAAAATGACAAAAAGGAATGAATTATTGACATACACAACATGAATAAATCTCACATATGCTGACAGAAAGAAGACAGACAAAAAGGGTATATATGGTGGAATTGAACATATACGGAATTCTAGAAAAATGCAAATTATTGCATGGTGACAACAGATTAGTTGTTGCCCGGGATTAGAGGGGTAGGTAGAGTTGGAAAGAATACATTAAAAAGACCATGAGGAAACTTTTTTGTCAACAGATCTGTTTATTATTTTGATTGTGGTGATAGTTTCATGGTTTTATACATACATCAAAACTCATCAAATTGCATACTATAATATGTGCATTTTATTATATAAACAACTTAATAAAGCTGTTTTAATATTAATTTACATGAAAGTATGAAAGAACATGTAATGGATTTTCCTATCTCTTCAAACTTGTGTTTTAAAGACTTGAAATTACCACTGTAATGTTCAAAGGAGCAGTTTTACAGGGTTCACCACTGTAAAAATTTATATAGCCTCATTTTTCTTCAAATTAAAAAAATAACATTGATTTAATGGCAAGAGTGAGGTTTCATTTTTTATTATCTATAAAATTGCAACCACGTGTGGTAAAAAAAATCTCTCTGGGTCTGTTACGTATTTTCTGACCTTGAGAGTAGAGGCAGTGACTTCTAATTTTCCAGATTATCTTTTCAAAGACTCACCATTCAGTCTAAGAACTGAACATGACTCTTACCTTGATATCACTTGCATGACTCTGGTGACCTTTCCTCTTTTCTGATCCCCTCAGAGGTAACCACTATCTTCAGTTTTGCATTTAAAATTTGTTTGCTATGAATTTAAGCTTTACCAAATAAATTGAGAGAATTTATGGGTTATTTTTCTGTTTTTTTGACATATCTCCTAGTGTTAAATATGCAAGAACAGTTAGGCAAACAACTAATAACAATGTCTGCAGCATAGTGTGATATTTTCAGTTTTTAAAAATTCGATTGTGCCAAATTATTTTCTTGAGGCTTCCCTGGTGGCTCAGTGGTTGAGAGTCCGCCTGCCGATGCAGGGGACACGGGTTCGTGCCCCGGTCCGGGAAGATCCCGTGTGCCGCGGAGCGGCTGGGCCCGTGAGCCATGGCCGCTGAGCCTGCACGTCCGGAGCCTGTGCTCCGCAACGGGAGAGGCCACAACAGTGAGAGGCCCGCGTACCGCAAAAAATAAATAAATAAATAAATAAAATAAAAAAGGCTCTGCTTTCCCCCATTTAAAAAAAAATATTTTCTTAATCTCTTGGATCACCATATTCACCCAACAGAACACTAATGTGTGTAACAGTTGCACTACTTCCCTGCCATCTCTTAGTGATATCTCTCTGTGCTTTCAATTTGTATGTTCCTTATCATTAGTGACACTAATCACTTTTTCATATGGTAATGATTCTTTAAATTTTTCCCCCTAAATCCCTGATTTTTTCCCCATATTTTTCTATTTTTAATTAAAAAAATTTATTGGAATATAGTTGCTTTACACTCTTGTGTTAGTTTCAGGTGTACAGCAAAGTGAATCAGCTATACCTATACATATATCCCCTCTATTTTGGATTTCCTTCCCATTTAGGTCACCACAGAGAACTGAGTAGAGTTCCCTGTGCTATACAGTAGGTTCTCATTAGGTATCTATTTTATACATAGTATCAATAGTATATGTATGTCAATCCCAATCTCCCAATTCGTCTCACTCCCCGCTTCTCCCTTGGTATCCATATGTTTTTTCTGTATGTCTGTGTTTCTATTTCTCCTTTGCAAATAAGATCATCTATATCATTTTTTTAGATTCCACATACATGTGTTAGTATACAATATTTGTTTTTCTCTTTCTGACTTACTTCACTCTGTATGACACACTCTAGGTCCATCCACGTCTCTACAAATGACCCGTTTTCGTTCCATTTTATGGCTGAGTAATATTCTATTGTATATATGTACCACTTCTTCTTTATCCATTCCTCTGTTGATGGACACTTAGTTTGCTTCCGTGTCCTGGCTATTGTAAGTAGTGCTGCAGTGAACATTGGGGTGCATGCATCTTTTTGAATTATGGTTTTCTCTGGGTATATGCCCAATAGTGGGATTGTTGGGTAATATAGTAGTTCTATTTTTAGTTTTTTAGGAACCTCCATACTGTTCTCCATAGTGGCTGTATCAATTTACATTCCCACCAACAGTGCAAGAGGGATCCCTTTTCTCCACACCCTCTCCAGTATTTATTGTTTGTACATTTTGTGATGATGACCATTCTGACTAATGTGAGGTGATACCTCATTGTAGTTTTGATTTGCATTTCTCTAATGGGAAAATGAAATGTTTTATCTGGGCATTTTTTTTGTGTGTGTGTGTGGTATGCGGGCCTCTCACTGTTGTGGCCTCTCCTGTTGCAGAGCACAGGCTCCGGACGTGCAGGCTCAGTGGCCATGGCTCACGGGACCAGCCGCTCCGCGGCATGTGGGATCTTCCAAGACCAGGGCATGAACCCGTGTTCCCTGCATCGGCAGGCGGACTCTCAACCACTGCGCCACCAGGGAAGCCCGCGGAAAAGCTTTGATGCCTAAAAATGTCTTCTCATCTACTAACTGATGGTTGGCGCTCAACTCTCATCCTTTTATCTCAGAATCTCATCCCTTTAGCTTAAATCTTTTTTTCCCATTAAAATTCAAATACTGGTTGTGCTTTAAGATCGTAGTCATTTTTACCTCAGCCTGAATGATCCAAAAGCAAGTTTTGATGATGTGCAAGAGGGAAGAGAACTTGAGGGCATAAGGGTTCTGCAGAGGGTATTAGGGAATAGAGAAGACAGAGCAATAAATAGACTCACAGGGGAAACTCAGAAAGTGGAGCTTGATGAAACAAGCAAACATCACGGTTTTGCTAAGGTCTATTCTAATTAGTTGTTATTCGTGTGTAAAAGTTTGCCTAAAAAGCATAACCTATGAGTGATTTGTGCCCCTGCATATTACGGATGTATCATAAAATTCAAACAGTGCAAGGAACACACAGATGACCACATGGCCTCAGCCATGCTCCATTTTGTAGTCTGCCCACTTTGAGCATCAGAAAATGGATTGTAGAAATCTGGTTCATCTTATTTTAAACTTCTCATTCCCCAAATTTGAAATAGTATTTATTTAAAAACCAGGTTCTTTATAAAGATCGCAAAAACACTATAAAGTATTCATTGAAAAGAACCTAACATTTACTACTGTAGTACATTATGTACAATTTATTGACTATTTCTACTGAATATACATGTATGTATTACATAATCTAACATTTATATTAAGTATAACTATAATATGATTTTTTTTTAAATTTATTTTATTTATTTATTTTTGGCTGTGTTGGGTCTTCGTTGTTGCATGCGGGCTTCCTCTAGTTGTAGCGAGCAAGGGCTACTCTTCGTTGCGGTGCACGGGCCTCTCATTGCGGTGGCTTCTCCTGTTGCGGAGCACGGGCTCTAGGCACACGGGCTTCAGCAGTTGTGGCACGTGGGCTCAGTAGTTGTGGCTTGCGGGCTCTAGAGCGCAGGCTCAGCAGTTGTGGCGCACGGGCTTAGTTGCTCCGCGGCATGCGGGATCTTCCCGGACCAGGGCTCGAACCCGTGTCCCCTGCATCGGCAGGCGGACTCTCAACCACTGCGCCACCAGGGAAGCCCCTATAATATGATTCTTGTGTCAACCCTGACAAAGCTGGTGAAATCCTTTGCTACAAAAATATGTCTCTGCCTTATATTTTTGTTTCAGTATTAGTTTCCACATTTGCCAGCAAGATACTTTTCATCCTACTAAACTAATAGGCCACTTAGTTGAATACTGGATAAAATACAAATGGCAGAGAATTCTCCATTTCTGTTTATAATTTTAAAAATTTCAACTAAAAGTGCAAAGCTTTTATCAATTTCTGTAGCTTGCTCTCTTCCTAAACCTACTTGCTTCTTCCATCAATATTTAAGTTTCTGGTTTTAAATAACTGTGACTCTCCTTTAACGTGTTCTCTGTTAAAGGCTTTCTCTCCCTTTAGAATTGTTAGTAGGAGAAGTGGTACTTTTGTGGGAAGAAAACTGCATCTTCTCTACTACCCAGCTGTCAGGACTATAGAGCTACATCCTCAGTTGTATAATCAGAAACCTGGCCTGGCATCAACTAGTGGGATTAATAACCACTTTTTCAATGCCTTGCAATTAAAAGATTTACATCAACTTCTCTTTGTTTTAACAATAGCATATAGAACCCAGTGTGGGTGTGGCTCATGATTCTGCTTCTCTGACTCATGATCTTAGACTTCTTGCTTCCAACTTCCTAATGAATGTGCCCTTTAGCAATTGCTGGGGGCCAGGTTTGTTTACTGCTACTCCTTTCCAACAGTTCAATGCCACGAGGCATCTCTTGAATGTATTTCTTTGCTACAACGTATTTCTCTCCCCTGCCCTCACCCCACTCTCAGGTTCTGTTGCTTATTTAAGATTTGCATCTGTAAAGAGTCCTTTGGGTTTGTTTCCTTGGTGGACTGGCTGTCTTCCAAGATTTTGTTGTTAATCTTGTCTGACCTTTTAAAGATGACCTTTTGGTGTTTTTATAAAACTTCTCAAGAAAAGGAAAACAGAAGTGCTCATCTAACCCTCTTCTAAAGACTAGGCAAAAAAGCCAGTTGTTTTAAAACATTATGGCTGGTGATATAAATGGCTGCAGCATATTATATCTACACCTGCATGTTTTTAACTTCCAGAAACTAAAAATCAGCTCTGCAACATGCAATCAGCCATGAAGAAAGAAACAAACAAAAACCCAGTATTGAAAGTTTTTTGCCTGATACCTGAATGTATTGGTGAACAAGCCTGCTACTTCTAGTATTTACATAAAGACAGTAGTCAAATAACCAATGCACTAAAACAAACAATTCTTCTGTGAGAAAAAAAGAATGATGCTACTTAGAGTTGATGGACATGAACTTTAGGAATTTTAGAGCTGAAAGTAATCTTGGAGGCCTCCTTTTATAGATGAGGAATATGAGGTCTATGGTGGTTAAGTGAATTGTCCAAGCCAGAGATGGGACTAGGGTCAAAGTTGAGGTCTTCTGCCAGGATGTTGAGCTTACTCTTTGAACTTGCTGGGTGTTTACATATTGCATCAACAGAGCCCATATGTACTGGATTTTCTTCCATTTACTAATAGAAGCAAGTTAGTGCCTTTACAGGTATTGTAGTATAAAATCAGCCCATTCAGTCAAACTAGTCAAAAATTAGTCAATCTAGGAGTCCCAAAGAGACAATGCTTTGCAGGCTTTTTCTTTTCTTTTCTTTTTTTTTTCCACTGGAAATGGGAATTAGATAGATAATGCATGTTTGTGTGTATGTATGTATGTGTGTGTATATATATATATATATATATATATATATATATATATATATACTTATATCTTGTTCAAATTTAAAAGAATACAATTTTTTATAGTCTATGTATGACATAAAAATAGAACGTCATTAATCAAATACATTTGCAGTATTTATTTTTGTAAGTAACTTCCTTTCTTTATGTATCTATACAGTTTTAAAGATAATGGGACAACACAGAAATATTATTCATTTTCAAGCTAACACTGATAAATAATGTTTTGTAAGTGCCCTAAATTATGTAAAGACTAAAACTTCCATTGTTCTATCTATTCTATGGAAAGTGGTTGATGTTTAGCTATGAAATAATGTATCAATCTCAGGAAACAATTCTTAGGTTAAAAAACTCATTTTCCCCGTGATGTCTTTTCACAAAGATTTAATTCAAAGAATTTGCCTTTGTAAGATCTCCATCACTTTTCACCATTGTTCCCATGCATGTTCCTGTTAAGAGTGCCTGATTCTGTTGCTAAGCAACCTTGCAGTCTTTTTGGCTCATGATGATGAACTAATAATTATTTAAAATGTGTCTGTTTGGATAGAGTCTTTTAAAGAATATCATGATACTTTTGTGTAAGAGGCTGGGTAAGAGGGTTCTTCATTTCAACTTACAGTTCTACAGGAATATAAGTGATAGAATGATGTTTTCCAGAAGAGTTGGAAGAATGCCAAGAGTACACTAAAAAGCACTAGGTCTTACTTCCTCCCGGTATGCTTTTTTTCTAGAAAAGGGTAAAAGTCAGTCAGATGAAAAGTCAAGAAATTTACCAAAGGACTTCAAAGAAATATGAGGAACATCAATATTCCTTTTATTGACTAGATTAAATTATTATGTTTTTCCTTCTCATCCCAAATTCTTAAGAAAAATTGTCAAGCCATACTATGTTGAAAAATAAGTCCCATGTAAGCAAGACATGGGTATTTGAATTTTATCAGGCTTCCAGAGAAAACTAAATTGTTGATTAAATCCTCATCCTGCTTGCTCTTGTCCCAGACATCCCTCTCCAGTTCAGGAATATCCTCCTTTAAATAGCTTATTTAACCATATGGGACTGATGCCAGTAGCCTTAATATTTTCTGTACGGTATACTGCGATATATAAGGGGACTACCATCATATCTCTAGCATGTAGTGAGAGTTAGTAAATAGCATTCCCAGTGTGTATCTGGAAAAACAAAAAGGTTGTTCCTTTAAACCATCTTTTTTGGTGATAAAGCAAAGAATCAAAGGTATTTCATTACTAAAGAATCCGAGAATGTCCTAACTCTAAGAGAAGAGCACTTCTAATGTCATCTCAAAATCCATCCAATCCAGAAGCAGAGCTGATGGTGCTACCAAGAGACAGAGTCTCCTTGTGGTGACACCACCTTCAAAAGTTTTGCAAGGTACCCCCAAACATCACCAGTTTTCTTTACAACCTTGCTTGTCTCTAGTATTTAAAGACACATCTGATACTTATTGATTCTATTTATATTTTGAGGGTGATCCCTTCTTAGGGATATCATCTCATATGCAAAGTTAAAAGTATTGGTCATTTTTCTCTCCTAAACTTAAACTATTATAATTTATGTTTAAGGCAGCCAAATTTAACAGCTTTGGGGCCATAAAGGTGAGTGTTTAAATCTTGGTTCACTGTTCTGGAGGTGGTATATGGCCACTCCAGGTATCAGTTTTCTTACTTATAAAATAGGGTTTGCAGTGCTTTCTTCACAGATAAAGGATTAAATTTGATATGCTAACATAGTGTCTACCATATAGTGTACATTAAATGTGAGCCCTCTTTCCTATCTCCACTGGGTGTGGCCAACTTCTAGTTTTCTAGGATTTACTAGAAAATTTCATACCTTCTAGGAATATATGGCTTCTGATCATATTCCCTTACCATCTTCATTTTACTAAACTAAAGGCTCTTAATTTTTTTGTAATTCCCACATTCTTATTTCCTATCTCAGCTACTTTTCTGTTATTTTTTTAGAATTCAGTTTATTTTAGCAGGCATGAATTGAGGTAAGGGGAATTACAGTAGGTCCTGTGGTTACAAATGTCAACAGGATCCCTGTTCTCAGGTACCTTACAGTCTAGTGTCAAGAGTAGTAAACAGACAAAAAATTGCAATTTGACCTGATAAATTCTGTGATATTGGTAAGCCTGTGACAACACAAGGGAAATATCTAAATCAGATTAGGGAGGATGGGAGATTAAAGGTAAAGGAGCTTGCCGTACTTGTAGGCTTTTCTCTAGAGTTGGCAAACATCTTTACCTGTGTTCAAGGTTTAGATGGACCAAGACAGCCTTCACATTCCTTTCAGCTTAATAAAACTTTAGACAGGTTTCTTCCTGACTTATAGGCCCTTGACCTCCCCTTATTTAGAACATTCACTCTAAAAAACATGCAAATTCTTTTTTCACCCCTTTGACACGTAAATCTTCTTCTAGTAATCTTGCCAGATTTACAACCCAGGAATGTCTTTCTCACGGACATGGGAGCCATTTTTCGAAATGTAATCATCAAGAAAGATAGCACCGCATTCTCTGTGGGAGGGCAAGAGTCTAACTTCAATAAGTGCTGATTAGCAAACACAGATGGCCTAATCACATTAACCAGTCTCCTCCTAATGTCCTCCAGTACCAGTCCACTAGCTCACTCCAGAATTGGTAAACTGTCCCACCTTTTGTTTCAGCAGAGTTTAGTCCAATCTCTCTCTCCAATTGCAATCGTTTTCAATAAACTTTCCCTTGCCTGTCTAAGTCTGTCCTTGGACAGGATGCATCCAGGTTTTGTACAAGGGGGAAAGACTGATTTTTGCCCAATAATCTACTCACTGATGCCTGGCACTTGGTCAACTTTTGTAATTGCTGATTAAAATAAGTCCATCATGTCAATGTCTAGGGGGAAATGTTTTCAATGGCTCTAAACACTTTGAGCAGTGATCAATGAAATCTCTGAGTTCACCATCTTCTAACTGGAACTAGAATTATTTTTCCAAAAATATATTTCTTTACACTTATGCACAAAATGAGCCTCTGCCTCAAAGAGACTGTGAGTAGGCTCAAGTATCCACTCGTCCTAATAGCTTTATACTCGTTCTTTTGGTATTTCAATTATCTCAAGTGTTCAGAATCATGAATAAAGTTGGGAGCAATTCATGATGATGTTAATCAACTATAAATTACTCAACAAGGGCTCCCCTTATTATACTCTCCATGAAGCTCCCTAGAGGATCAGCTCAGGTACTGGCCTCATGCACAGTCTACATTGAGAGGATTTCCAATAATTGATGGTTTTAGCCAAAATTTTGAATTCTAAAAATGGATGGAAATTTGGAAATTCTAAATCAATCATAGCAAATTACAAATTATCATCAAGAAAGACTGCATAATAAAAATTTCTAAAGGTTACTGTAGAAATTAAGCTTAAATTCAAATTTAATTCTAAGGTAAATAAAAATATGTACTCCATTTTCTTTTTTTCATTATAAAATTTATAAAACCAGAATTTTCCTTCTAATGTGCGCATTGGGTGTACTTGCTTTTTCTTTCCAAAAAAAGTTTCACTAACTTAAGGACATATACAACATATGGCACCTTAGAATTAAGGAAATATGGGAGAATGATTTTGATTACCTCCTCATGCTACATGAAAATTCATTACTTCAAACTTTCTTGAGCAGTTTTTTAAAAGATGCCAGTTATCTAACTCATACAAACACCCATATACATATGTACATCTTTCTTGTTGGGGAACAGACTTATATTAGTGTAAATAAGTGGTCATTAAAGTTAATGGGTTCATTTTATATAGTTATAATTTAAGATATAGTAGAAATTGGTTTGAACATGATATATACCTTTTTAAAATATATTAGAGACTTATAGAACCACCTCACAGTGACTGTATTTGTCCATTATGAGGTTTAGAATATACTTTACTACTTAAATGAGTTGAGTATGATATTTTATCATTATACCTTTGCTTTTATCATATATTGTGGATGTAGAGTCTTTGGTCAGAAACACCCTCTATATTATAAAAACATCATTATAGAAAAATGCAGTATTCTTTTAATATATAATTTAACATGAAACTAGGACAGATTTTCAGCAGAAGAAGGGAGCTGCATATATTTGGCTTTTACTGGCGGGCCTGTTTCTGCCCAGTAATTACCCAGTCTTTACATACATGTTACAGTTCAGTGCTTTTAAGGAAATCCAGCTTTCTTTGCTCTCTGATCTTTTCTGCTCACAAAATACTTAGCAAACACATAGCTATTAGCTCCAAAGGAAGTGGTTGTATATATCAGGTATTTTTCACAAGCCCACTTAACCAAGGTACCAAGTAATTTGACTAAAATCCAAACCAAATCAGTTGAAGAGCTAAGTGTGCAAAAAATCCTGTAACACACTACATTCCAATGAGCCACAGTTTTATTAACACTGCATCACTTAGCAAACTCAGATGGGGTCTTTGGGTCTTTATGTTGAGTTTCTTTAATTGGCAAATGCTTAAGAGCACACTTTATTTATTGATTGATTGATTTATTAAAGAATCATCTTTTTTTCTAATTTATTTATTTTTGGCTGTGTTGGGTCTTCATTGCTGCACGTGGACTTTCTCTAGTTGCGGGGAGTGGGAGCTACTGTTCGTTGTGGCGCGCGGGCTTCTCATTGCGGTGCCTTCTCTTGTTGCAGAGCACAGGCTCTAGGCACGTGGGCTTCAGTAGTTGTGGCACACGGGCTCAGTAGTTGTGGTGCATGGGCTTAGTTGCTCCACGGCATGTGGGATCCTCCCGGACCAGGGCTCGAACCTGTGTCCCCCGCATTGACAGGTGGATTCTTTTTTTTTTTGCTGTACGTGGGCCTCTCACTGCTGTGGCCTCTCCCGTTGTGGAGCACAGGCTCCGGATGTGCAGGCTCAGCAGCCATGGCTCACGGGCCCAGCCGCTCCCCGGCATGTGGGATCTTCCCGGACCAGGGCACGAACCCGTGTCCCCTGCATCGGCAGGCGGACTCTCAACCACTGTGCCACCAGGGAAGCCCCGACAGGTGGATTGTTAACCACTGCGCCACCAGGGAAGTCCCTAAGAGCCCACTTTAAATGCAGTTACCCAATGACATCATGATAAGAAATGCTATAGGAATATAGGCATAGAAAAAAAAATTATCATCACTCACATATGCCCTGAGCATTTTCTGCTGAAGAGAGAATCTGAACTCCATAATGAGGGTACTAATACATTACATGCTTCTGACAGTAAGTTCTTATCACTTGAGAAATATCATTAAACATTATATCTCTGCAGCTTAATCCTTCTTAACCTGAAATATACCTTTAGAAATAATATTTTAACAGTTTGAGAAAATTCAGCTATTACATAGCTATTTATCTAAATATTTACGTGAGATAATTATGAAGGCATTCTATTAATAATTTTGTGAAGACATTGTAATAACAATTTAGTCTTAGAATTTTAGAAAAAAAAATAAACCAATAAAAAGGTACTTCTTCTGGTTCAAACTGTACAAATGAAAATTCTGAAGCTAAGTAAATTGGGCAAAGTATGTTGCTGTTTCATAAGTTAATGAAAGTAAATTTATTTATTAAATTTTTATTTATTTATAGTTTCATGGGTTTATCACACATAAGGTTCAGGTGTATAATATTATATTTTGACATTTATATAAACTACAGTGTGCTCACCACCAAAAGGTTAGTTGTCAACTGTCATCATATTGTTGACCCCCTTTACCCATCTTGCCCTCCCTCCACCCCCTTCTCCTCTGCTAACCACTACTCTGTTCTCTGTATCTATTTGTTTCAGTTTGGTTTCTTCATTCATTTTGTTTTGCTTGTTTTTATATGCCACATATGAGTTAAATCATATGGGATTGGTCTTTCTCCATCTGGTTTATTTCACTTAACATAATACCCACAAGGTCCAGCCATGTTGTCCCAAATGCCAAGATTTCATCTTTTTATGGCTATTCTTCCATTGTAAGTGTGTGTGTATCTTCTTTATCCATTCATCCATCAGTGAACACTTAGGTTGTCTCCACATCTTGTCTATTCTAAATAATGCTGTGATGAACACAGGGGTGCATATATCTTTTCAGATTAGTGTTTTTGTATTCCTTGGATAAACACCCACAAGTGGAATAGCTACATCATATGATAGTTCTAGTCTTAATTTTTTGAGGAATCTCCATGTGATTTACCATAGTGCCTGCACTAATTTACATTCCCACCAAAAGTGCACAAGGGTTCCCTTTTCTTCACTTCCTCTCCAGCACTTATTTCTTGTCTTTTTGATAATAGCCATTCTAATGGGTGTGAAGTGATATCTCCCTGTGGTTTTGATTTACATTTCCCTGATAATTAGTGATGTTGAACATTTTTCACATGCTTGTTGGCCATCTATATACCTTCTTTGGAAAAATATCTATTCAGTTTCTCTGCTCGTTTTTTAATTGGATTGTTAGCTTTTTTGTTGTTGAGTTGCTTGAATTCTTTATCTATTTTGGATATTAGATACATGATTTGCAAATATCTTCTCCCATTTGGTAGGTTTTCATTTTGTTGATGTTTCCTTTGTTGTACAGAAGCTTTTTAGTTTGATAATAGTCCCATTTGTTTAGTTACGCTTTTGTCTCCTTGCCTGAGGAGGCATATGCAGAAAGATATTGCTAAAACCAAAGTCAAAGCGAATACTGCCTATGTTTTCTTCTAGGAGTTTTATTGTTTCAGATCTTACATTGGAGTCTCTAATCCATTTTGAGTTGATATCTATGTATGGTATAAGATAGTGGTCTAGTCTCATTCTTTTGTGTGTGGCTATCCAGAAAAACTAAATTGAGATGCTCTCCATCCTTTCATCAAATTTTCAACCCATTCAGATTAATCTGCAAAACTGCATCAAGAGGTTTGAAGGTAGAGAACTTTTTACTGTCTAGCTGATTTTTAAGAGTGATTAGGGCAGAGTTATAAATCAAATTACTGCAAAAAACGTTCTGGCTAGTCCATGTCAGTCACTTTCCTAAATTTCAAGGTTATTGACTGCTCAACTTATCTTATGACTTTAAATTTGAAAGCCTCAAATTAGCAACAAGTTCTCATAGGATTCAAAGCAGTAGGGGTTTTACAGAATGATTCTGTTAAATTAATCTTTTCCTCATTTGAAACGTAGATGATTAAGATACATATTAATTTATTCAGAAAAGTCATACATTTTTTCAATGGAAAAAATCTTCCCTTCTGTGCTCCCTAGGGCTATTTGTGTGCAAAATTTAACAAATATTGGTTCAACTCTTTTTTTTTCTGATTCAAAACTTCAGCATGAGTGATGATTAGTTGGATGGCTAACGAGACAGTAATCTCCTCAAACATCTTTTAACCCTTTTAAGGGTTAAGCAGCTCAGTAACTGTTGAATGAACGAGTGGACAGATCCCACTTACCCAGAAGACTTTTAAGCAGCAGCTCAGTAACTGTTGAATGAACGAGTGGACAGATCCCACTTACCCAGAAGACTGAATTCTTCTTTAAGAATCTTCTTTAAGAGGTTTAATTTTGCGGTCAAATGTTTAGAAATGGAAATCGAACTCAAAGTTCCACTTGACTTATAACGTGACTTCTGTCCTCAGCAGATGGTTAAAAAGGTTAGTTCTACCAGTGGCTTCAGAAAACACACAAAAGGTGTTAGCAGAACCATGATATTTACGGTATACATTTGATTGTTTCAAGAACTGAGTGAACAGGTAGTACTTGTAAGGGCAATCAGGTGCCAGTTTCAATGGTCAGGCCTGAACTGCAGGGGTTCCACACTCAGCCCTGCTACTTGTTAATTCTGGCTTCACTCATTATGCTTCCCGATGCTGCCACACAGCTCCTTATTTTGAGGTAACAGGTGATCTGACTATGCTTTTTTGTTTGTTTGTTTTTCTAACGTTACACAGAAAGCTAGAGTCAAAAATTTGTGTGTAGTCTGAGAATGATACTTTGGATATATTGCTATTTATGATAAGCCCAGATTTACATGTTTACCTCGAACTGGAAAAAAATTGCTAACTAGCATTTTCCCCGTAAAAGTAATTACTGACAATGTCTTCCTCCTTAACCACATGGACCTATATCAAGGCTGCTTATCTGTGCAAGATACCAAAGTTGTTACCACAGGACTATGCTATCAGAAGCAGATTTTCTGCCAGTGGGCTGGGCCAGCTTTTGCAAACTACAGGAAACCTGGGCTCCTAAAATAACCTAAGGGACACTCCTGATCTAAACTCAAACAGAATGGGGTTAATACATAAATCCTTGCAGGAAGTTTGGACACTGAAAAGATCTGTCACTGAGGATGGCGATTCAGCTTAACAAATGAGGCAATGAGACTGATGGAATACGCCCTTTCCAAAGAAGTTACAATGATTTCCGTTGACACTATCAGTATTTCCACAGTCCTCTGTTTCCAGGAGGTTATATATAGTATCACAGAAGAACCCTGAGAACAGATAATCAAGCCTTTATAAAGAATCAGAGAAATATATTAAATGTCTCTTAACAAGGAGAATTGAACTTTTTTTACTAACAATAACCATTATTATCATTATAGAATTATTATATTGTTCTTAATATTTTATTATTAAATAAATATTATCTGCAGGGAAGGCAGATTGGCATCACGTAAGTGTTACGTCACTGAAAACTAATCAATACACACACAAAATAATGTGCTAAGGCTACACTAGGGAGTCTCACTTCTGATCTCAAGGTTCTGCCAGTTTATCCCAATTTCTCAACAAAACTCTTTATCAAACTTATTGTATCTTATCCCGCACTATATCGGAACTGTTTTAAAAGGGATCTTGTTAGTCATTTTCCTTAAAAAAAAAAAAAGAGAAATCCAAGTCATGCCTTTTCTATGAAATCTTTGGAGGTTGCTATGACAATGTTATTTGTAGCTCAGCCCACAATTCATATTCTTCAGCTTTTACCCAAAGTAACCTGGTTCTGCTTGCTAGGTATCATCTTCTAAGACTCCAAGAGATATTGCCAAAGCTTTCTCCAGAGACTAGGATTGGAAAAATGACGGCATTATTAAATGCTGAACTTTACAAAAATCATTTCTATTTTGAGCACCCTAACATAGTTATCTTCATTTTGCATAATCCTTTTTTTTAACAAGGATGTATATTTTTACATGGTTGCAATTACAGCAAACACAGAGTTTTGTGTTATTCCTTCACCATTTCCAATAACGAAAGCATTTTTCATATATTACAATTGGGGGATTATTTTAATGTTAAAGAATACATGATATTTAATGGATACAATCTATATTTAATTTAATCCGCTTCCTATTACTAGCTATTTGTCTTCATTTTTTCCTTATTACAGATAGATTCACAAATAATATTATTATGAATATTTTTTTCCTCTACAGAATTGTTTCTTTGAATGAGACAGGGGTTATGGTTTGTTTGGCTTGTATCGACAGTATTTATAAAAGTGTAAATCTGAATGTGTTTAGGTGAGGCAAGTACAGTAACCTGTATTCCCATTGCCTTCCCCCAGGCCAACATTGTACATTTAGATTACCTGCTTGACCCTGAAAGCATTTGAATTTTTGACTCCTGGATTACTGGGTCAAAGGCGTAAGTATCTTTATGACTTTCAATAACAATGATCATTTAACTCTTCTAAACCAGTTATACATGTATTTCAATGTCACCAACTTTCATTTATTTGAGTACTTTCCAAACGTTAGGTGCTGTATAGGCATTGGGGACACAATGAGCAAGTAAGACAATGAACAGGGAGTTACAATGCAGTCTGAATTAATAGAACTTAGAATAGGGTACTAAGGGAACCCATAAGAGAAGCAGAAACAAGTCTTCTCCAAATCGGGTCATTACATGGGGAAGTGGTAGCAAGTAGAAGAACGGAGGAAGGAGAGAAGTCCAGGCAAAGAGAGCACCACATGCAATGGCCTGGACAACATAAAGCAAGCATATTTTAAGTATTATGAGAATGGAGAGGGTGAGGTTAGTGTTGAAAGACATGAATATATATGAAAAAGCATATATATATGATTTTATAATGTAGTCATCATTAGGTATCATTTAATAATTTTTTGTCAAATTTACTAACTATATAAGCATGTTATACGTGTAAAGTAGATTTAGTATGCATCGCATCTAAGAAAATCCGATTCCTGACATAATCAGCAGAATGAAAAGTGACACAGAGATTAGAAAACTCCCCAGCACTTGAGAGAAGAGAGGTTTGTGCAGTTTGATGGCAGCACAGGCCCATGTGTAGGAGAAGGGGAGGTGATGGAGCAGCAGGGATAGGTTAGAACAGTTGGAGTGCCTGGAGGGCCAGGCCAAGGAGTTCACTTTGTATTAACTCAATGGTCAATGAAATTACATAGCCATTTTAGAGGAAACAAAATTATAATTAAAACTGTAGAGGAAACACTCATTCCTTTCACTAAAGCAAAATGCAGAACATCCTGGTGTCAGCACTGGAAAACAATCTCCAGGTAATTGAAGCAGGAAAACCACATCCATTTAGGGGTTCTCTCATTTTCATTATGACTGCTACCACCATAGCAGCCTCTAGGCTTCCATTCTAACACTTTTGTCCAGGTATGGAGCAATCAAAAACATCTTGCTTTGTTTCACTTTAGTACAAATGATATAGAAAAGACATCAAAAGAATTTATTAAGTGATAAGAGAGAATAACTGGGAAACAAAGCGTGTGTATGAAATATATAAACAGTCTAGTTTACAAAGAACTACTTTATTCTTTATAGAACACTGTTAGCCCATAGTCCATGTTATTCTACATTGGACACCAAGTATCTGTTAACCCTATGAAATAATATGTAAGACATTATGTGCACTTATATAGTCTTTGTATACAGGATGTGATGGAAGAGGACCTCTACCAATAGATAGAAAAGAAGTTCTTGTAATTGTGTGTTATGCAAGCCAAAAGCGGATGGGGTAATTTGCCAGAAATAATACTATAAGGGATATAAGTAATTTGGTCCAAGTACTCCACTCTCTGGGTTGCATTATTCAAGAGTAAATTTTAGAATGTCTGGAAGCAGAGGTCTTACCCAGTGTTCGAGACATATGAGGTCTCTGAGAATTTCTCTGAAATCACACTGAACATCTTGTGTACATGTATGTGTGTGTGTATATCTCCTGGGAAGTCTTTAAAAGGCTCATAAGCTCTTTTGTGGCACTTCTTCAATTCACTTCTGTGCTGGACCTCCCCATTTATGAAAGCAGAAGTTTCAGCCTCTGAGACTTTGGGCACAAGTCAGCAGGTGGTGACAGCTTTCTCTTCCAACACTGCATCTTTTAAGCATTCTTAAGAAAGCAAGCAGCCATCAGTTATGAACATCATTCAGGTGACGTTCTGTATGTATGAACTGTATTTGAGATTAAAAGACGGGGAAGAGATGGGAAGTGAGTAGACATGAGACTATTATAGGGCTCAGGAGAAAAGTGGCAGAATCTAATTACGATGGGATGAGTGGGAATACAGAAATGAGGATGGGCAGAGGATGCACATCTTGGTATTTGGTATATACCGCAGGGTTTTTTTTCACCAAGTTGTCATTCTGTGTTTGGAAAACAAAATTGGGGGGAAAATGAAATCAAAGAGTAAGTCAGTGCTTGGCATATAATAGGAATGTAATAAATTTTGGAAAGACTCACACTACCATGGTGAAACTTTTAGTACTAAACATATATTTAGGATTAAACATATATTCATTTGCAGAACAGACAGAAGTTGGACTTTTATATTACTAATGCTTACAATACTTCAACTTCTGGTCATCTTATACAAGTTCATTAGACCACTGATCGTTGTTGCAATGGAGTTCTGAAAGTTTAATTTTGAGATGTGAATGAGAAATGAGGTCATGGCATAGATGAAGACAGGCAATGAAACTATAAAATTGGTAAGCTTGGTCTATGAGAACCTATATGAGCAAAGAATCTGAAAAAGAATAGATATATGGATATGTATAACTGAATCACTTTGCTGTACACCTAAAACTAACACACTGTAAATCAACTATACTTCAATAAAATTAATTTTTAAAAAATTAATTAGTTAAAATTAAAAAACATTAAGCTTGGTGAAGTGTAGTTGACCTCATTCAGGAAAGTAGAAGTAGGCGCTGGTTCTGGAGGATACAGGAGTGGTTTGAATAGAGAGAGGGCCAACTTTACTTCCTAACAGTAAGTTAAAATTAGGGGAATACAGAGATTATAGAATAATAATCAGAAAGTGGCCTAAATGTAAGAAGCAGGCTGGCTCTTCTTATACTAGAGAAAGAGAAAGCTAAATTTGTGGTGGAGATGGTAGGGGAATCATTTGAAACAATCCAGATTTCAATTGAAGTGAAGAGGTCAGAAAATATTAAGGATAAATAAAGCTTAGTTTATTCATTAGGAACATGGAAATTAGGAACATGGAAGTTAGAGTTAGTAAAAACCAGTCTCAAAATGGTAATTCTCTAATTCTGAACTAATCAGAAAAAAATATGAACTATAGTGCACATTAAGTCAATGTTGAGGAAAATGATGTATTTATTGGAGTACAATTCAGTTGTTATTTTACAATGCTTTAACAAAAGTACACACTAAATACATAGAATTTATATATACTATAGTATAAGTATACTTTTTAGCATAGAAAATTACAAAATTATCTAATCACTTAAAAGAAAATAGCATTATCCTTCTCACAAAGTTCTGAAATTAAAGAAAAAAATTATGAAGATATAAACTATTCACTGAAGTTTCTGAAATAATCAGAAAGCTTGAATCAAAGAGAGATTGCATTTAAGGAGGATGTGTTATTGTTTAATTCAATGGTTAAAGAAACAGAAAAATTAAATGGGAACACTTTTCTGTTAAACTTTCCCCTCGGGCAGCTGGTATAAATAAGGGAGCTAGCATGGACCCTCCATTTCCCTTGAACAGGTGTTAACTTCTTCCTGTTTAGAGGGTTTCACTTCATGGTTAAGAGCATGGCCTCTGGGCTCAAATCTTTTGTGCCTGAATCCTAGACATGTCACTTGTTAAGTGTGCAACTTTTGGCAAGTTTCTTACTTTCTCTAAGCCTCAATATTTAACTGTGTAGTGTGGATAATATTTGTGAGGGTTAAATGCCACTGACAAATGGTAACTGGTATACATTTAAGCGCTCAATAAATTTGTCTATCAGGAGGAGTTTGGACATAGAGGGAGATGGTAGATAGATTCAGAAGGGAAATGTGAGAATTCGTTTAGAGTGAACAGTTTCGAGGAAGATGACAACTGAAAGGGGGGTCCTCCTTCCCATTCAGCTGCTAGAAAAAGAGGTGTGTTTAACAGAACAGAGAAAACAGGCTGAAAACTGGTGGCCCTGTGGGCATTGGAGGAGGGGAAGCATGTTAGAAGTGTTTCACACACAGACCGAAGAAGCTAAATACTACACATCCAACAGAGCTGCGGATATCTATTTCAGTATGTCTGTGGGTCTATCTGTACAATAAAAATGTTTCTCTTGAAAAGTCAGCAAGCGCTGTGAAGATAGAGCTCCAATCCTCTCTGACACTTGTTTAAGGGAGGGGAGGCAGCAGAGAAATCTCAGGGTGGAAGACAACCTACAAATACCTGCAGGGACATACATGACTACTTTCCACTTTCCTCCTGGTGTCAGAAGGCAAACAAGCTAGCACCTCTGTCTTGGACTTCCCAGCCTCCAGAACTGTGAGCAATAATTGCTGTTGTTATAATCTACCCAGTTGGTGGTATTTTGTTATAGCAACATGATTGGAGTAAGATAGCATCTTTCTACCCTAGAGGAATAAGTCCTAGACTAATTACCTAGTAAAATTTGTGCATTACCTCAACATACACCAAGTGATGCTGGATGAGGTAAAATCCAGAAACAAGGTTGCTGAAGAGTTCTGTCATGATCTACTCTCACATACTATCACATACCTCAGAGATACTACATATTTACTTGTGTTAGGAGCTTCACATGGCAGTGGTTTTCTTCATGGCAGTGTGAACACCAGCATCACTGCTACTTGCTACTCCTAAAGGAGCTCGAATGCCTCACTCCTCTTCCTTGGGAGCTATTCAAGTTTTCACTTGGCTGATCTTCAAGCTACTTACCATAAGTGTCCATTCTCTTGATTTTCAGGAACACTCATTACTATTATATCCCTCAGGGCAATTTTAGAAGTTTAAAGCAATGAAGAGTAGCTTCTTACGATAAGAAAAAAGAATAAGGTGGGTTGTTGTTCATTTATTGATCATTTATGAGTAGCTGTCATATGCCAGGCATTGGGGCATTGTGCTTTTGACGTCAGAAGCAGTCCCTGCTTTCAAGTGGTCTCTGGTAAAGCTGGGAGGAGTTTCAACTGGACAGAATAGTATAACATAATGAGTAGATAAGTGCCAGGACAGGGTGCCAGGGTGGGAAGGAGGACACAGAGAAAGAATGAGTTCATCATGAAATATTTTTGAAGAACAGGACACCTGATTTGTGTTTTGAAGGAAATGTAGAAGTGTGAAAGACAACAAAAAAGTTTCAGAAGTGAACATTCTAGGCAGAGGCTACAGCAAGATTTAAAAAGCAAGAGGGCACAAACCACAGAGCTGATCTCCCTGTGCTACGTGGCTGCTTCCCACTAGCTATCTATTTCACATTTGGTAGTGAGTGTATATATGTCCTGTGACCACCTAGAGGCGTGGGATAGGGAGGGTGGGAGGGAGACGCAAGAGGGACGAGATATGGGGATATATGTACATGTATAGCTGATTCACTTTGTTATAAAGCAGAAACTAACACACCATTGTAAAGCAATTAGACTCCAATAAAGATGTTAAAAAATAAAATTAAATTAAAAAAAAGACACGAGGGCATACAGAGCAATGGTGGGCCTAAAGAACTGCCAATAGGTACGTATGGCTGGAGTGTAAGATCATTTGAGCAAGTAATGCAAAGGATACCAAAATGTGCAGTGGATAATCTAAGGTAAGGATATATCACCTTTCTTTTTTTCACCCTAGAAATATTTACTGAGTGACTCTTATGTGCCAATGATTGTTGTAGGTTCTGCAGTGAAAAAATCATGACTCTACCTGCACGGAATTCGCATTCTACCTAGGGAAGAGACCGAAAATAAACCAATACCAAAATATTGATATATTGTTTGGCAGACGGGAACAAACATATGGAGAAAACTATATCAGAGATGGAATGGAGCATGTGTAGGTTAATGTGTGCACCTGCATGGGGATGCACAACAGCTGTTTTTTATAGGATGATCAAGGTCTCACTGATGTGGTGACATTTGACCAGAGACTTGAAGGTAGTCATATCCTATCTATTATCATAACCTCTAGTATCATATTCTATTTATATGTGTATGGATTACTTTTCTAGAACATTTCCAGAAGATGAAATCGTAAATGCAAGGGCCTTTGGATGGGAGAACGTTGAGTGTTGAAAGTACAAACTAAGAGGCTGGTGTTCCTGGTGTGGAAAGAGTGAGAAGAGCAGTGGATAAACTGGAGAGCTGGTGGTGGCGAAGCGGGTGCAGAAAAGATAGGGCTTTTTAGAGTCTCTTTAAGTACTTGTTCCCTTGTGGCTCCCCACCTCTTAGACAGAATCAAGGAACTGTCTAGCCCCAGGCAGTGGAGAATAGGCATTTGATAGTTTTTGCTAAAGAGTTAAGCTTAAAAGCCTAAAATCTTTATGGACAGAGAGAAATTTTGCTAAATTTCTTCTTTACTACATCAGAGTAATAGGTGGATAAATCCAAAGAATTTTCCACAAAGGGAAAGCACCATCAGGATTTGCGTATTTTTTGTTTTGTCTTGTTTTTTAACAAGAGGGAAGGGAAATTACCGTTACTGTTTGTAATCTAGAAAGACTGGGGTAAAGAGAGGTTAAATGGCTCATTCACTGCAAACCTGGGCTTAAGAGGACAGTCGAGAGTGTTCAACATGATGCCCTCGGGCAATCACTTACTCAGAGGAGGGCCAATTACTTTTTAAATTAAATTAAATTTATTAATTTATACAGCAAGTTCTTATTAGTTATCTATTTTATACATATTAGTGTATACATGTCAATCCCAATCTCCCAATTCATCCCACCACCACCACCCTTGCCCCGCTTTCACCCCGTGGTGTCCATACGTTTCTTCTCTACATCTACGTCTCTATTTCTGCCTTGCAAACTGGTTCATCTGTACCGTTTTTCTAGATTCTACATACATGTGTTAATATACGATATTTGTTTTTCTCTTTCTGACTTACTTCACTCTGTATGACAGTATCTAGGTCCATCCACGTCTCTACAAATGACCCAAGTTCATTCCATTTTATGTACGTACTACGTCTTTTTTATCCATTTGTCTGGCAATGGGCATTTAAGTTGCTTCCATGACCTGGCTATTGTAAATAGCGCTGCAATGAACATTGGGGTGCATGTGTCTTTTTGAATTATGGTTTTCTTTGGGTATGTGCCAGTAGTGGGATTGCTGGGTCATATGGTAATTCTATTTTTAGTTTTCTAAGGAACCTCCATACTGTTCTCCATAGTGGTTGTATCAATTGACATTCCCACCAACAGTGCAAGAGGGTTCCCTTTTCTCCACACCCTCTCCAGCATTTGTTGCTTGTAGATTTTCTGATGATGCCCATTCTAATCGGTGTGACTTTCAATACGCTTCCCTGGGGCAGTAGTGATTATCTTCCCAATAGCTTGGGCAGCTTGGTGAAGAAGATCAGAAGCTGACTTCAGCTTTTCATAGCTCTCCATCTTTCTACTTCCTAAATTCCCATTCCTTTTACTTGAGCAGTGGTTCATCAAATATGTAACAGCAGCAGAAGCTTCTCCTAGAAACTTGTTAGAAATGCAAATTCCCAGCTGAGGCTCCGGAAATCATTGTTTTGACAAGCCTTCTGATTCTAGCTAAAGCTTGAGACCCATTGCTCTTCTTCTGATCTGAGAGAGAGCGAGGGGTGGGGGAAAGATAGAGAAAGCCCAGGAAAGAATGCTGGAAAGTAAATTCAGAGAGCTTTTTATATGGGGTTTTTACTGTGGTAACTTACAAATGGTTGAAAAACACCCACAAATTGAAACATGTAGCTACTTTAAGGACTCTTTAGCAGAAATCAATCTTATTCCCGATCTATTACTTAATAGGTCATTTCCTCATGGGGATGACTAACAGCAATTCAACAGGAAATGCTTTTTTTTTTTTTTTTTTTTTTTTTTTTTGCGTTATGCGGGCCTCTCACTGTTGTGGCCTCTCCCGTTGCGGAGCACAGGCTCCGGACGCGCAGGCTCAGCGGCCATGGCTCACGGGCCCAGCCGCTCCGCGGCATGTGGGATCTTCCCGGACTGGGGCACGAAGCCGTGTCCCCTGCATCGGCAGGCGAACTCTCAACCACTGTGCCACCAGGGAAGCCCAGGAAATGCTTTTTATATTTAAATAACACTTTCTGTTCCAAGATGTCAAAATGTTTGACAAGTGGTCAAAATGCAGCTCACTAATATTCTCAACCCCATGGTAGTAAATAACCCACATCTACCATCACTGCTGTTTACTGGTGATTGCTTTTCTGGGAAAGTTGAAGCGCCTTTGCTATCTCTGTAGAAAGTCAATGACTAAAGGAGGAAACGTCCTTCATCTTGGTTCCCATAGGAAACCAAATTGATAAATCACTCACTGACTTCTATTATTGCATCTCAAGGATAGTTAACAATGCTCATCAAGGAAAAATCCCAAAGAACACTCTTGCCCTATCTCTGATTAAACCTGATTTTGGAAAATCATCTGGCTCAATCTACATTTAATTACAATATGAATGCTACTTAAT
Organism: Mesoplodon bidens; assembly: GCF_964165515.1. Classification (NCBI taxonomy): domain Eukaryota; kingdom Metazoa; phylum Chordata; class Mammalia; order Artiodactyla; family Ziphiidae; genus Mesoplodon; species Mesoplodon bidens. The sequence goes on from NW_027671287.1 coordinate 50,949, forward strand.
TCCCTATTACTTCTGATTACACAGGATCAATGCCACTTGAAGAGTAAGAAGCAAAGGTTCACTACATTGGGGTCTCCTGGACAGCCAAGCCTGTGCCTTAGTCATTTTGACTCCCTAGTGACCAGCTTGGTATCTGGAATAGTATATGCGATCAGTAATTATTTCTTGAATGTATGATGTATGAATGAGTCAAGATATTTTGAGAGTTGGACTCATGGGTCAAGAGGAGAAAACGTGGTTTAAAAAAACCCACTGAATTCTCAGAAGCCGGTGCTGCAATGAATGCTAGTAACAACTTGACAATGTCCTCTGTCATTGCAAATAATGTGATACCAACATCTACTAATCAATCAAAAAAAGACTTTCAGAATTCAAATTTGGATAGGATTTTGAGCTGGGGATTCCTCTCACCCACCTTTTCTTATGATAAAACTTGGAACTGTAGTGTCAATAGATAATATGCCAGGTTTTCACTTAAAATTGGAAAATTTAATCTAATTTCGGAGGCATGAAATAAAACTGATGGGCAAATATTAGAATTTCCATCAGTGAAAAAGCTTAATTTCTAAAATGCTGAAGGTTAGTTTATCAAAATAGTGAAATTGCCTCATATCATAAGTCAAAGCACCCTCTCCTTACTAAATAAGGAGCTACAAAGTTGTACAATTACTGTCAATAATTTTTTTACTTGGTTTGAAAAAAGGTTGCTTGTTTTAAATAAAACAAAGTTCAACTGAAGTGACTATAATACCATCAGTCTTGTAAAACTCCTTGTGTTAGATTTCTTCTATCCCCAAGATGCCAACCATGCATATTAAACGGACTCTTGTTTTTTGCGTATGATTTCTGTACATCTTTCCTATATGAATTTTCATGTTAAGTACCCTTTCTTAGAGTGTGGATTGTAACCACTCTGTTTAAAACTCTATCACCAGTACCTAGAACCGTGCCTGCCACATAAGAAACACTTAATAAAATTTCTAAATTATCTTGATTAAAATCCATACTCATCCTAGCCTTAAGCACATGAAGACAGAAATAGGTTCCAACTGCATAAGAACACGTGACTAATCCAGAGTAAATGTTAACTATACGTACAAATTATCTGTTGATTAAAATACAGAACATGTCTGAGATTTGGAATTCCTTCCTAATAGCCCTGAGTCGGAGCTGTGGTGAAGGCTTACTGGGGGCATGGTACCATTTTCTGAGGACACACTCGGACGAGGAAGAAGTTGATGAGACAGCATGCAAGATTTTCCAGGCTCAAAATGGAACTTGACTCATCTGCATGGAACCACCCAGCGAAACACAGAAGAGCTCACTCTTCTGCTGGATTAAGCTCACCCTGGTGGAACGGAATGGAACAGAAACAAGAGACTGAGGTCGAGGTTTTGAGGATCTTCACTCCACTTACCTGCTGTCACAGGACCAGGCAACGGACAAGAAGAAATGTGGAACTGTTGCTGTGTACCTCTAAACAAATACAGTCACCCTACGTAATAGAATGTGTCCTAAATCTGACCAATTAGAATAATTCCTCCATTCTTGGTGGAGTAGCTCTGATAGAAATGGACAGAGCTGGGCTCGGGGTGGGAAGGGGGTGGTTTCCTTCTGTTACAAGCTCTAAACTTTCTTCAAGTTTCCTATGATTTAAGCCTAACTACAACTTATGGACTTTTGAAAAAGAGTAGGTACTAAAATTAAATAAGCTGAGAGTGTTGAGGGTGAAAAACATGATAACAAATTTAAGGAAATGTAGAATTATTACTATGAGAATTAACAGAACTGTGTTTGTTCCAAATATGAGCCTGCTATAGCATTTTAATTATGAATAGAATTAAACAGAAATTCACTTGCTGTCACCATCTGATAATATTACCAGAGACTTCCCTTAAGGAAATTTAAAATTATTTCTTCTATGTAAATCTCTACAAGTCCTTAATTTCAACCTTATTATAAGAAATAAAACACAGTAGCAACAAGCTGGCAGAATTTTGACAATTCTCCTGCCTCCCTCCATTCCGCCTTCTTTTCCTCTTTCCCTCCCTCCCTTTCCCTCCTCTTCCCTCACTCCCTTTCTTTCCACAAAGCAAGTAAATGGGTACATAGAAAATAGTAGGGGTCACACGCTTTCATTACAGGGGTTGGGAATGTGGACTCTCACAAAAACAGACTTGATTTTAAATACTGTATCTGTGCCTTACTAGCTGTGTGACCATGAATAATTTAATCATTCTGTGCCTCAGTTTGTCCGGCTGTAAAATAGGTGCAAACGGTACCTACCTCTTAGGATTGTTGTCAGGGGGGATTCCAACTGGTTTTAAAATAGTATTTAGCACAGAGGAAGCATAATAATTATTATTTTTCACTTCTCTGAATATATAAAACATTTAGTATTGGGATTCATAGTCTCAAAATCTAACACTCACTGATGTGAATATCTGATTGGCTAAATGGAGAAAAACATTGTTATAGTAATTATTTCTTTAGTTTCTCATTTTGTTTTTTTAACTGAAAACCAGAATCACAATTTCTTGGTATTATCTGTTATCAATGAACAGTATAAGACTGTAATATTATTTTTGACAAGGCACTGAATATTCGAAATGAAGAAAACTAAGAAATAGTAGTAAATAAAACTTTTCTGGTACTAATCCCAAGTGAAAGATGAAATTAATGATGATATATATGTGAAAACTCTGGAGAAGTCATACAGAAAGAACCTCAAGTACTTGAGGCACACTTGAAATTCAAATGACATTAAATGACTAATTCTTAAATCAAGAACCCTTCACTAAAATTAAAAACACAAATGCTTTCTTTTTCTTTATTTCTTGTAGGAAGTGAAAGAGTACTCAGTAGGTGTCAGACTATTTTAAAAAGCAGGTTATAGAGATGATATTTCAGGAGTGTAAAAATACTAAGGCGGATCTCATAAATGATTGGTATATTATTTAATTCAGGTTAGCGTCAGAATTGTCAATGTTTGTTTCTTAAGCAATGCAATCCTTTAGGTAGGAAGCATGGTTCTTTGGAGAAGTTGAGAGACACAAGATACACAAACTGGAATATGGTGAAAAAACAGACAGTATCGATTTTTTAAAATTAAACCTAGGAATTATTTAACATGGCCATTTCTTTGGGTTGAAGAAAGAAATTCATATAGATTTTCCTGGTTCAGGCTCCAGTGAGGTCTATAGGCAAATTTGCAACTAGAGCAAGATTCAGACCTATTTCCATTTTTGTGATATGTCCAGTTCCTACAGCATAGAGGAAAGCACTAGATTGGCCATGGCATGAATGGCCAGGTTAGGATTCTGGCCCTGCCACTTAATAACTGTGTACGGCTTAAATAGGCAATTTGCTAAACTTCATGAATTTCAATTCCCACTCTCCAACCCCCACCCTGGGCAAAATGCGTAAAATCCTTTTTCTACCAACTCTAGAGAGTTAGGATGGTCTGAGGAGAAAATGTACATAAAAATGCTTTGAAAATTATTTAATGCTTTAAAAATATTATTTATCATTATTATTTCAAGATGAGGGAAAACTCCCCCTCCGCTAATATATTCAGCTTTTTATGGCCACCTAGATCTTCCAGAAAGCTACATAAAAACTGAACATTTTAACAATACTCGGCAATGTTTAGATGTTAAAAAAAAAATTATCCAAACTGGCACATTTCTTCTTAAACAGTTCTAAAAGTAATACATACATAGTGCAATGAATTTGGAAATACAGAATGAGAACGGGAGGAAGTAAAGGTCACCCTGACTCTCTTATGTCTTGAGTTAACCATTGATAAATAATTTTTACATTTTCTTTGGGTCTTTTTTCTCTATGTGTGTGATATTCAAAACCAAGTTGTGAATATGCTGTATTTATTATTTAACATTCTTCTCTTCTCACTTGACATTTTACAAAAAACAATTTTAATTTGTTAACTTCTGTATTGTTTCCATTTCTAAGCATCATAAAATACTTAATAGTGAAGGTTACCTATGAGCTATTATGTAAAAAAAAGTTCAGCATCTATAACCTAAATAAATATATTAGAAATTCATATGCTTTAAAGCAGTGATCCCCAACTGTTTTGGAGCTAGGGACTGGTTTCGTGGAAGACAATTTTTCCACCAACAGGGCGGGTGGGGGGAGGATAGTTGGTTCCGGCTGTAATGCGAGCGATGGCGAGCCATGGGGAGCAGCAGATGAAACTTCGCTCGCTCGCTCGCTCGCCCGCTGGCCGCCCACCTCCTGCTGGGCGGCCCATTTCCTCACACAGCCAGGGGGTTGGGGACCCCTGCTTTAAAGGATATCCCTATGTTTTTATGTGATTGACCATTTCAAAAGTTTCATAGACAATTCCACTATTTATATTTAATTAAAGACCATGAAACTTGTTTTTAGTATTTTTAAATAAAAGATAAAGATGACTTCATTTAAAAGCTGATAACAAACCTCTAGAACACGTCCTTCTACTTAAGTGAGGTGTTAGATAAAAAAAGCACAATAGATATATAGATTATACTTGACTTTAAATAAAAATCTGAATAAATACTATAGAATTGTTATCTCCCCTTTATTCTGTTAATAATTGCTAATAGGAATATTATGGAGAATGATTGAAGCTTAATAGTCATATGTCAATTACCAAGATCACATTTGTGTGGTACAATGAATTTGCAAAGGTAGACTATCAAATGTATTTTATTGTCAAAGGTGGTCTGCCAATCGGCAAGTCATTTCGTAAGTTATGCTCTAAAATATATCATTTACCGATACCCAAGAGACATCTCGGTATGTCATTAATAGCGCAGAAACTCTAAGCCAGGGATATTATTGTCTTTATAATTAATTTGAGACAGCAGCTAATAAAAACCAGAATAATAACACTAATAACCTTCAAATTAATTTTGACCCTAAGCTATAGCAATTTCAACAGAAGTTAGTATATTTACATACCAAATTAAGATTCCTAAACTTGTATTACAATTGATGCAATGTTTTTATGAAATACTACCTATATAATATTTCATTAAGATAATAAAATGAGAATAATATAGAAATGTCATAAATGTTGGTGTCCTAGAAAGGATTTAGAGGGAATTTCTGGTAGTATAAATTAATACATGATTAATCATATTACTTTTATTTATAAAGCATCCAAACATACACATCTGTAATCTTATATGTCTTTACCATCAAGAGAAATATATTCCAGAATTAATTTTAAAAACACTGCTTTTACTGTGCTTATGTATTCTAGTTGAGAAGTCTGGACTTTAAGCATTATTAAATTATAGAACTCATCAGAAAGCAGGAGGAAAACAACAATACAACTGATGGCATTTGTTAATATAAACCTTTGTGTAAAAATGTTGTGAAACTAAGAATGGAAAAAGTAGAATTATTAAGCAACAAATGGCTGTTTTAAAAAATCTCGTTAATAGTATATACTACCTGGGTTATTCTTTTACTTGAAAAAATTACAGTATATTAGGTTGTCCTAATTTGGAACTATGTAACTGCCACTCTCATGTTTCTAGTTTTACTAGAAGAGTGCATTTTTTTGGTATAAGCGTAAGGAAAAAAAAAAAAAACTGGAACGTTCCATACTGCAGTTTCCTTCCTCCCTTTCCCCAACAGAAAAAATAAGAAATACTATACCTAACCAACAGATCTGATGATTCCAAAAGGGACAAGTCTCTATTCTGAAACACTATTCAAGTCAGAACATTCCAAATTATGATTTTGTGAGACACTGGAAAATTATGGCATGAAAAATAGAAGAATATTTCTAATGCACTATAAAATGTATTCCTCAAAGCAAAAGAGCTAATGGAAGGCCAGAGCACTTAATGGATAAAATATAATCAAATGAAACAGAAGCATGTTCCAAGCTGAAAGGCAACAATCTCACTATTCTCACATAATTGGATAGTAGACATAACCCAGTAAGATCAGGTTTAAAAACATTTAAATATATATAAATACACATATGTATAAATAACATATATAGCACCTGAAGTAAATACATATTCATATTCATATATTAAAGAATCACTTTAAAATTTAAAAATATTTTTTTAACTATTGAAAAATAAACAGCTAGTGAAAAAATAAGTTTTCTTTGCAAAACTTGACTCTGGAAACAAAGATTCTTCAAATGCTTCTCCAAGAACTTGTCTGTTTATTTTAAATATAACCAAATAAAAAAATAAAAATAAAAAGTAAATAAATATAATCAAATATTTGAAATAGAAGGCAAATGTTCATGAAAGCAGACATATATACATGCATTTATATGCATATATACACATAATTGGATAATATAATGAATATGTATAATACACATAAAATACAGATCTTCCTTAACTTACTATGGCACTGCATCCTGATAAACCCATCATCAATTGAAAATATCATAAATTGTAAATGCTTATACTACACCCAATCTACCAACCGTCATAGTTTAGCCTAGTCTACCTTAAATGTGCTCAGAACACTCACATTAGCCTAAAGTTGGGCAAAATCATCTACCACAAAGCCTATTTTATAATAATCTGTTGAATATCTCATTTGTTTTATTGCATACTGTACTGAAGGTGAAAACCAGAACGGTTGTAAGTGTGTCAGTTGTGATCGAGTCGCTGAGTGGGAGGAGTGGCTTGCTGCTGCTGCTGCCCAGCATCACAAGAGAGCATCATGCTGCATATCAGGAGTCTGGGAAAAGTATAGTTTCTACTCTAAATTCAAAGTATACTTTGAAAAAATGAAAAAATTCAAACTATAGTTTCTACTAAACGAGTATCACTTTCGCACCATGGTAAAGTTGAAAAATCGGTAAGTCGAACCATTGTAATTCGGGGAATGTCTGTATATAAATTTTTGTATAATATATGTGTATATGTGTTTGCACGTGTATATTTAAAACTGGAATTTAGACTGTTTGCTACATCTCATCTTAGAAGCAGACTGTGCCCAAAATCTATGCCTCAAGCCTTTGGTGAATAGCTAATGAATTCAGTATTCAAACAGGGATTAAAAATATTGACTTGGAAATTCAGGACAAACTTACTACTAAAAATGTTTTACACTTTTTACTTAAAAGAACATAGTTAGGTACACATGATTAGACTCTACCAACTATAATAAATTATTGCCGATTTGGCTAGAGTTGTTGATCACCACAAAATTCTCTCTTGCGGACAACTATGGCTTACATATTAAATGGAAGGCTTTAGGCAGTTTTTGTACTTGTTTCCTTAGACCTAAATGGTCCACATAATGATAAAAAGTTAAATAAGAAAAAAATGTAAAATTATGTGCTTTTCAAGCTCAACAAAATTGTTATCATACTAAAGCTCGCCTGTGTACTAACAGTGCAGTTTTTATAGGCAGGTGTTTCTGCTACTAAAGTTTTCACATTAATTGAGGCTCTACTTTTGATTTCAGTTTAAAGGTGTTGCTAGTGATTGAATCTACTCAGTAGTGCACTTTTATGAATAAGACTCTGAATATTAAAATTCTTACATGTACTCTCTCAATTCATTGAGATTCAGTCAAATAGAAAGATATCATATACCAAGAAGATTCCTTTGTATATGATGTACAATGGAGTAACAGATTAATTTTCCTTTTTGGACAACTTAATGATATTGATTAACATTAAAAAATTTCAACAGTTACATATTTAAAAAAAAGACTGGGGTACAAGGCAGATAATTAGTAGTATTACCTTTAAAGGCTTTTGTTAGAGGAAGTGAATGTTAACAACTCTTTATAAATTAAAGTTGCCCTCTCCCAGGAACTTCAATACTGTATCAGAAAAAAATAAAATAAAATTGTCAACTATTGCTTTTAAGAAAGGGAACAATTCCCATTTTCTATAACATTACTTCTGAAATCAACACCCTTATTCAACAACCTTGATATCATTTCTGATAATGAGTCAGTGAAAAGAGTGATTAGACAAATGGTACAATTCAGAAAGAAAATAAGATGCAGAAAGAAATTCAGAAAGAAAATAAGATGCCAACTGAGTTTTCCCAGGTCATCCAATCAACTCCTTGCAGAGTTAAAAATAGAAGCTAAGACTAATTCCCACAGCTACTGCCAGATCAGAGCCTGACAACTTTGCATTGTGGTAGCTTCAACCTCTCCTGCTACTGGGATTCCCTGCATTGAGACATCTTCCTATGAGGTTCAGTTATTTCAAGGTTTGCTTTAAAATGGAGAGGGGTAGGAAAAGGTTCATAATTTTAGGGAAAATCTGTGGTAATGAGATCTCATTGTAAACTGCTCACGAGAATTAGAAAGATAAAAACTGGAAATATTTACTAACCCTTACTATGTCTCAAACACTGCAGTAAGTTCCCTTTTATGTTATCTTCTTTAATCTTCGCAACAACCCTGTGATTTTCCTGTTTTAAATATCCAGAAACAATTCACAGTGGCTAAGTAACTTACCCTAAGTCATAGAGATAGAAAACAATAGAGGTAGGATTCAAACTAGGTGAGGTTCAAAGTTCAAATTCACTTCCTGAAAAACATGATTAGAACATAAATGGTAGCCAAAACTCCCCAAAATAAATTAAAAAATTAAAAGAAAGAGAGAAAGGAGGGGAGGAGGGCCTAGTGATCTGCATACCTTAAAAATAATGTTTAGAACTTTTTGATTTATCTTAAAAATGACCAAAAGCTAGCTGCCTGAGAGCTCTAAGAATAAAATTATTAACAAACTAAACAAAAAATATTTTTATACTCACTCACTTTGAGATCACCCAATTGCTTTCCTTTCATAACACCGTACTGCCATTTTATTTCATTTTCTATTATATTTATTAAGGGATAATTTAAAGACAAGTATTTTGCCTAACAGGTTAATGATTTTTTTTTCTTCTAAACGATGACCAAGATGCCGATCCTCCTCCCCTTATTCAATGGACTAATTAGTGTCAGATCACTTTAGTGTCATATTTAATTTCTGTGGTGAAATAGTGATTTCACAAACCCTGTGAAGATGTTACACATCCACTATAACATGCATGCAGGTGGAAAAAATTTTCAACTGATGTAGATTTTGCTTTCTCTATGATTGTATTCTTCACAATCAATGAGATAGAAAAAGACACAGAGATAAGAGAACTGTTGACTCATATTTTCTTATTAAAATGTGTATCTTGGGCTTCCCTGGTGGTGCTGCAGTTAAGAATCCACCTGCCAATGCAGGAGACACAGGTTCGAACCCTGGTCTGGGAAGATCCCACATGCCACAAAGCAACTAAGCCCATGGGCCACAACAACTGAGCCTGCGCTCTAGAGCCCGCGAGCCACAACTACTGAGCCCATGCGCTGCAACTACTGAAGCTGGCATGCCCTAGAGCCCGTGCTGTGCAACAAGAGAAGCCACCGCAATGAGAGGCCCGTGCGCCACAACGAAGAGTAGTCCCCACTCCCAGCAACTAGACAAAGCCCAGGCACGGCAACAAAGAACCAACGCTGTCAGAAATAAATAAATTACTTAAGAAAATAAATAAAATCTGTATCTTGCATTTTCAATTTTCTAAAAGTTCAAATCCATGGTGGTTGAAAAAAGAAGAGTAATGTCATATGTTTTCTTGTCCTGGGTAAATGGATTGTGCTTGGTTGAGTGTCTTTTTTTTTTTTGCCAAAATTTCTTTTTTATTATTTTTATATCTACTATTACTTATTTGAATTCTACTCACTGCTTTTTGTTTTTTCATCTTTATTGGAATACAATTGCTTTACAATGGTGTGTTAGTTTCTGCTTTATAACAAAGTCAATCAGTTATACATATACATATGTTCCCATATCTCTTCCCTCTTGCGTCTCCCTCCCTCCCACCCTCCTTTTCCCACCCCTCTAGGTGGTCACAAAGCACAGAGCTGATCTCCCTGTGCTATGTGGCTGCTTCCCACTAGCTATCTATTTTACGTTTGGTAGTGTATATATGTCCATGCCACTCTCTCACTTTGTCACAGCTTACCCTTCCCCCTCCCCATATCCTCAAGTCCATTCTCTAGTAGGTCTGTGTCTTTATTCCCATCTTACCCCTAGGTTCTTCATGACCTATTTTTTTTTCTTAGATTCCATGTATATGTGTTAGCATACGGTATTTGTCTTTCTCTTTCTGACTTACTGGTTGAGTGTCTTGAACTGCTCAAACTTTAAGGTCCATCATCTCTAATTTCCACCCTACCAAAACCTCAGACAAGAAACAGGAGAAAGGGTAGTGCCATCCATAATTCATTCCCACCACACCTACAAAAATAATCACAAGGAACTTGTGTAGAATACCAATTCTTTTGTATTAGGAAGGCAGTTTTCAAAATTAAATGGTATTGGTTCATTTGGTTGTTTAATAAATATCTTGCAGATGCCTATCATAAAGCCAAATACCAAACTGACCATTTAAGTTGCAGGAATTTTTATGGTCTTGATATTTTACTATTTTAAAGTAACAGTTTACATTTGAGTGCTTACCACAATATGTAATACCAATAAGCTCCCTAGAAATCTAAACATTTATAAAATACACCAAATGCTACTGTCTCATGCCCTGCTTTGCAATCCTGGATTGCTTTCTACTATGGAGATGATGTAAGAAATATAAGCTAGATATCTCTTCTATGGGATCACCAGCCATGTCTCAACTAACTTTTATCAGTGGAGACTCTCAGTACATACATATTTATTTATTATAAAACTCCTCGGTACTGATCATTAGGTAATTCCGGTAAATGTGGGCGCGTAATAATAGTTAAGAATGTCAGCCCCATTTCATTTCAGCTTGATCCACTGCAGGAAAGCACAAATTAGATGAAAGCAATTTCCCCAAGAACAACTCACTTCCTTGAGATGAGACATAAACTTGGGTGAACAGTGATTTGTCACAATTTATTTTTGAGGGTAGTCGTTTAAAAAAAGTGCTAATGTAATCTTTTCAGAATGAATCCTTTTAAAAATGCATTAATTCTCCAGTGAATATAGCTTATAATTAAAAACCTATACATGTAATTTTACTTTTCTAAATTTTTACATATGACCATATATAATAAATATGGAAATCTTAAAATCTTCATTATCTTTAAAATTTGATGGCCTTTAAATCTGAATTTGGATTTGGTGAGTCTGACGGATTATTCTTAGTGACTCTATTGGGTACCACCAATTCAGATTCAACATTATTTCTGCAAGTCTCAGAAGCATTAAGTTTTGTGAATGGATAGAGGGTATTAACATCCTGGTGGTTTTTCACTACATTGAGATGACCAGAGAACCTGAGTGTGAAAGATCATGGAGAGAAGTGTAAGAAATGGCACTAAAGGTATCACTGACTTCTCTCTATTTACTCAGATTCTGCAGTATACAACAGAAGGAACAAAGCAGGTTGTGTTGTTGCTACTGTTGCAATGACCAAGGATCCTCAGTCTCATAGCCACTGCAGTCCATTGTTTAAGATGTGAGCTTGTTGTTGCTTATTCAGGCAAAAGTCAGAATGCTTATTTGTTTTATGTCTGTTTTTTAATGAGGGTTTGATTAGACAGCAATAAAGACAAAAGTAAATAGGAGAAATGTTTATTAATAGGTCCCTCCATCCCTATCAACCAAAGAAAAGGCATACCTTAAAATATTGTAGTGTAATGTCTAGGGTGTGTCTGTCTGTGTTCTTGCCAGCCTTCACCTTTAAGTAGCTTTTCAAAAATATGTTATAAACATGTTGCTTCATCCTTGCCCTTTTAGCCTGTTAATGTCTAACTTAAGTAAAGCAGGATGCAATCCCCAGCAAGTTATCTGTTTCTCCTTTCTTGGACCATGCAAATCAAAACAGTCTTCTTCTAAGGAGGGTGGTGAAAAGTTGTGCCAATTGTGTTCGTACTTCAGCTATTCCAACGTTCTTTAGTTTATCTTAAATGAGACATTCTCATCTTTGGGCTTTAATTATTCTGTTTAAAAATAAATTTTAAAAGATACTCTGAAGAGAAACTAAGAAAAAAAACAACAAAATAAAAGATTTACCATAATGCAGGTACATAAATATGAACTAAAAATACTTTTAAATTAAAAATTAATCTTTTTTATTTTAAAAATTAATCTAATTAAAATTACAGATTAGGCTGGATAGAATTGATCCATTGCTGAAGCTTAAAAACAAACTAGCTATAAATGTTACTAGTTTTCTACACTGCTGTTACAAGACTTGACTGACATCCGTGATATACTCTGTAATATTTTTGAAATGATGAAATGTGTGATCCAGAGACTTGAAATATTTCAATACTTGTGTATAGGAATTTTCTTCCATGAACTAGAAATGAAAAAAGTGAGAATGTTTCCTTGCTCAAATCACATTAAGTGGATTCCCTTACATTACTTGCATTCATTTTTAAGATAGTCATAAATGGTTACATAAAATACAGGAATATTATCTGTTGAAGAAGTTGATGGTTTTTATAGTCAATGTATGTATTCAAATGATAAATGTTTCTGCATAATCTCTGACCCAACAATACCATTCCATGCCACTCCAAGAATTCTTCCATCAAAAGTAAAGGCTCCAGGACATAAAGACATGAACCTCTATGTCCATTACCACATTTCTTGAAATCATGAAACTGTCTGGAACTTAATAAATGTTTATCAATGGGTTTTGACTGAATGAAATTATGGCTCACTCATAGTACACATTACTGGGCATCTACTAAAGGTAATATGGTAGTGATATATGCTAGATATCATTAATATAATAGAAACACAATGTACTAAAAGTGTTTTGCAACTAAAAATCACTATACATTGTATGGCTTTAAAAAGGAATGAAATGCTGCTACATGCTATAACATGGATAAACTTTGAAAACATTATGTTAAGTGAAAGAAGCCAGACACAAAAGGACAACTATTATATGATTCCACTTATATGAGGTAGTTAGAATAGGCAAATTATAAACCCAGAAAATAGAATAGAGTTAACCAGAGGTTAAGGGGAGGGGAGAAATAAGGGGTTATTGTTTAGTGAGTACAGTTTCTGTTTGGGATAACAAGAAAGGTCTTAAAATGGATAATGGTAATGGTTGCTCAACATTGTGAATGTACTTAATACCAATAAATGATACACTTAAAAATGGTTAAAAAGGTAAATTTTACATTATGGGACATTTTACCAAAATAAAAAATAAAAATATACTATAAAATAAAGTAAAAATTTACCTCATACTAGGCATACTATGAAGTTTGCATAAAATTGCACTTATTTTAGGAGCTTATATGGTTATTATCATATTTGGAGACGTGTAAAGAAAGCAACAGCTTAAGTAGTCCTCTTGAGTTCTTTCTCTCCATCTTTCCAACCTGGTGTTTTCTAGATTAATGGTTTTGTCACGCCTCTCTTTGAATACTAGCATCAGTAGGAATGCTAGCTAGTACTCGTTTACTTAAGTATCAGCTAAAAAGTTTAATGTATTTTTATGCTGGTAATTGTTTTAGAACCTGGGAGGGATGTCATTGTTTTCTTAACTTGCCAAAAGCAAATATAGTACTGTAGACAGCATTACTAGAAAGAAATAGTAACTTTGAAGTAGACATATGTCCATCCTAAGCAAACTGAATATATTTCAAAGCAGACCACACCACTCAACTGCTGGCAATGTTCTTCCACATACTTGGCAGTATACTACTCGCAGTCTGAGAACTGTTTCTTTTTTGTAAAAATGATTTTGATTGGAAAACCCTGAATAAATCCTTTGGAATGTGTAACGTTTAGAGCTCCTTCTGGGATTCCTTTTCCATGAATCAAGGTTCTTTGATTCACTATCCTCCTTGGCACTTGCTTCCTAGTCATCTCAGCAGCCTTTGTGCCAGTGCTAATGAAGAGCTCCCACTTTAGGTCCTAAAGCAGGGAGAACAATAAAAGGAGAACCTCATTTCAAGTACCAGAAATGTCTGGGCTATAAAGGACACACATATTGTCAAAGTAAGCCCAGAGTGGGGTGACATCACCAAGGTCATTCCTGGCTCCACGTCCCCCACAGGAGGAACAACTAACAATTATTTGGAAACAGGACACTATTTGAGAGAATCCTAGAACATGGAGGTGAGGCTGAAGCACCCCCGTGCACCACAGAGACCAAGACAGACTGCATTAGAAGGGTGAGAAAAGGAGCTTGACCACACTGCCCCTCCCCCAAGCCAGTGGAGCACCATGGGTGAGGTCTCCCCTGAACCTCTGGTTCCTCCAGTAGGGGAAGAGAACTGGGGGACAGCAAGCACCACCACTAGCATTGGGGTTGCGTTGTGGGAGCCACTGCTCTAATCTGCTCCACTGGGTTTGCAGGGGAATCTGCAGGGTTTGACCACTAAAAGTTGGACTGTGATGAAGGGGGAAGGGGCATGCAACAGCCAGCACATGGATTGTGACCGATGGAATTCATACCTGCAGTGCCCAAGTAGTGATCACAACTGGCACCTTTGCTTATCTACAGAGCCAGGTTGGTGGGACACTACAACCGGGGAACTCAGCAGGGTACAGATCCACCTGATACGCATCTGGCCCTTGAACCTGGTTTGCCCATACCCAGGGAAAGAGCAGAGTCACAGCCCACCCACTGTGGAGAGTGTCTTCTGGCCATCTGACCAAAAGGGCTGGCAATAAATCCTGGAAGCTATTTGGCCCAGTCGTGCTCCAGCCAAGAGGCAGGCAGCCAGAGCTCATCACTGGCTCTGGTACAAAGCAGAGCCAGTATCAGGTGTGGAGGGATCCTGTACCATGCACAGGCAGGGAGATTAATTCATATCCAAGGCTGAGAGGAGCTCCCAGCTCCTCCCAACTGGGGAGTCTGTTTGAGAAATTAAGAGTCGCCTGGAGTGGTCCCTCCTCAACCCACCCAGGCAAAGGAACTGGGACTAGCCCCATCCCATCTGCTGTGGAGAGTGTCTTCCTGGCCCATCTGACTAGAAGGATTGGTGACAACTCCTAGAAACTGTGCGGCCCAGCAGTGCTCAAGCCTAGAGAAGGGTAGACAGAGCTGATAGTCTGCAAAGCAAAGCCAGTGGCCTTGTTCAGCCACAGAACGTGGAGTGTGGATCAGCTTGAGTTAAGACAACAAAGAGCTTTACTGGCTTTAGAGCTGCTTCTCCTGCTGCACCCAGGCAGGAAATCTAATTCATAGCCCTACTCATCACTGAATACAGCCTTCAGCACGTCCAACTGGGGAACCTAACCAGAGAACATGGGAAGCTGTACAGCCCATTAAACAGCCCTAGATACAGTGGCACTTGAACAGACAGCACAGCCTGTGGCCTCCCCCTTCTGCAGGGCAAAACCAGTGCCCTCACCTGACCAGGGAATTAAGTGCACACTCTGGCCTGATTTGGGTTCCCAAACAATGAACTATACAGGCTCTGGGTCCTGTCCAGAGCCAGGTCCTATACAAGCTCTGATTCTCTGCCAGGAAACTAATTCATAGCCCCATGTACTACTACTACTGAATATAATACCCAGTTAAGTCTGGAGGAAGAGCCCAATTATTCAGATATGCAGATACCAATGTAAGGAATCAAGGATCACAAAAATTAGGCAAATAGGACACCACCAAAGGAAAGTAATAAAACTCCAATAACTGACCTTAAAAAAATGAAGATCTGGGCTTCCCTGGTGGCGCAGGGGTTGAGAGTCCGCCTGCCGATGCAGGGGATGCGGGTTCGTGCCCCGGTCCGGGAGGATCCCACATGCCGCAGAGCGGGCTGGGCCCATGAGCCATGGCTGCTGAGCCTGCACGTCCGGAGCCTGTGCTTCGCAACGGGAGAGGACACAACAGTGAGAGGCCCACGCACCGCAAAAAAAAAAAAAGAATATCTATGAACTGTCAAAGAATTCAGAATAATCCTCCTAAGGAAGTTTAGTGAACTACAAGAAAGCACAGACAGCTAAGTGAAATTAGGAAAACAATGCATGAACAAGACAAGGAGTTTGACAAGGAAATAGCAACATCAAAGAAACAGGAACACTAGATTTTAAAAATACAATAACTGAACTGAAGAATTCAATAGAAAGTTTCAAAGGTAGATTCGACCATGCAGAAGAAAGAATCAGCAAACTGGAGGACAGGACTTTAGAAATTACCCAGTGAAAGGAACAAAAAGGAAAAGAATAAAAAGAGTGAAGAAAGCCTATGGAAATTATGGGACACAATAAAGTAAACAATGTTCATGTATGGGAATTCCAGAAGAAGAAAAGAGAGAGAGAAAGGGAAAAAAAGTATATTTAAAGCAATAATGGATGAAACTTTCCCAAACCTAGGATGAGAAATGGACATCCATATCCATGAAGTCCAAACAAGCCCAAATAGGTTGAACTCAAATAGGGCTACTCTGAGACACATTGCAATTAAATCATCAAAAGTCAAAAACAAAGAAAGAATTTTAAGACCAGCAAGAGAAAAGAGAGAAGTTACATACAAGGGAACCCTGGGATAATTGGATATTCACATGTAAAAGAATGAAATTGGACCAATATCTTATACCACTCACAAAACTAACTTGAATTGGATTAAAGACTCAAATGTAAGACCTGAAACTATGCAACTGCCAGAAGAAAACATAGGAATAAAGCTCATTACATGGGTTTGGTAATGACTTTTTGGATATGACACTGAAAACACAAACGACAAAATAAAAAATAAACAAATGGAACTACATCAAACTAAAAAGCTTCTGCACAGCAAACAAAAACAAAAACAAATCAACAAAGTGATTGAAAAGACAACCTATAGAATGCGAAAAACATATTTGTAAACCATATATCTGATAAGGGTTAATATCCAAAATAAATTAAAAATTCATACAAATCAATAGCAAAAAAAAATTACCCAATTAAAAAAATGAGCAAAGGACCCAAATAGACATTCTTCCAATGAAGACACACGAAAAGCCAACAGGTACATGAAAAGATGCTCAATACCACTAGTCATTAGGGAAATGCACATTAAAACCACACTGAGATATTACCTCACACCTGTTAGAACAGTCATCCTCAAAAATGTCAAGAGATAACAAATGCTCGTGAGGATGTGGAGAAAAGGGAAGCCTTGTGCTGTTGGTGGGATTGTAGATTGGTAAAGCCAGTATGGAAAACAGTATGGAGGATCCTCAAAAATTAAGACTAGAACTACATATATCTAGCAACTCCACTTCTGGGAATATATCCAAAGAAAATGAAAACACTAACTCAAAAAGATATCTGCACCCCCATGTTCATAGCAGCATTATTTATAATAGCCAAGACATGGAAACAATCTAAGTGCCCATTGATGGACAAATGGGTAAAGAGGTTGTTTTATATATTTATAGATATATACGTATTATATGTATACACACACACACACACACTGAAATATTATTCATCTGTAAGAAAACAAAGAAATGCTACCATTTGAGACAACAGAATTGGACCTTGAAGGCTTTATGCTAAGTTAAATAAGTCAGAGAAAGAAAGGCAAACACTATATGATCTCACTTATATGTGGAACCTAAAAAAAAAGAAAACAGTCATAGAAAAGGAGATCAGACCTGTGGTTACAGGAGACAGAGGGTCAGGGGAGGGGAAATTGGAGGAAGATGGTCAAAGGTACAAGCTTCCAATTGTAAGATAAATACATACTATGGACATAATGTACAACATGATGACTACAGCTAACACTGAGGTGTGATATATAGAAAAATCGTTAAGAATAAATTCTAAGCATTCTCTTCACAGAAAAGTATTATTTGATCTCATTTATATAAATTTGTGTGTTTGTGTGAGAGAGAAGGACAGAATACAAAAATGCAAAAAGAAAAGTTGTAAAGTATGAAGCTGCTTAGGTTTATATCTCAATCTATAACAGATAACAATTTGTTTAATTTTAATAGGTACAAAAATAAATATTAAGCATAGAACAAGCAAAAAGAAAAACTGAGCCCAGCGTAGATGTCCTTAAAGCATTTGCAAAGGAGGGCTTTATTAGGTCCGCGAACACCTGCAATTACAGGCAAAATTCTATGTGTGTGTGTTGTGTATGTACTTGGGGAGTGGACGCATAGCCTTTAGTGAATTATTAAAGGGGATGTTAAGACCCAAAAGTTTAAAAAGCACTGGAAAGCCTGACCACAAAACCATTTTAAACTACTCTGATTATGTTTTTATAGTTTTCCTTCACTCGTTAACACTTCAAAGAACAGCATGTGAATGTGGAAAGAATCTCTGCCATTTAGGTAAGATCTCTGAGTCTCAGTGTAAAATTAGCATATAGTGGAAGGATGAAATTATACACCATAGATGAAAGTACCTAGCAGAGCGCTTTAAGACTAGTACTTATTTATGCAAGACATCTTCCCCTGCTTACTTGTTTTCAGTAGAATGAAAGCATACTGAAAGCTGGTACAATGTCTTCTTTAAAGTTTTCTTTTGTAATGCTTACTATGCTTTTTGATACGGATGAGCCAATATCCACTTAAGGGCATGTAAGCTCACAATAACTTTTGTTGAATATAACTGTTTGAATGTACTTTCACTATATTATTATATAGGGATTTTAAACTAAAATGTACCTGCACACACTATTTAGAGCCTAACTTGGATATTTGAGTAGGTGGATATACACCCCTGGAAAATAATAGCTAATTTCTTCACTAAAATCAAATTGCTGAACATCTACTTTGCATATACATAGCTAGGCACTGTATTATGAGTTTCAGGTAATAAAAAGTTGTTAGTCAAAGACTCTGCTCCCTAGGGTTATTTTACAACAGCAAATCATGTTCAAACTAAAGGATAGACCAAAATAGAAAGTGCCACAGGCGTTTAGACAAGGGAGAAACACATCTGAAATGAGAAGGAAGGTGGGTATGGGGAAGGGTTCATGGAAGAGGCAGTGTATGCTGTGAGCAAGGTTTCAACGTGTAGCAGGGTGAGTGAAAGGAACAAATGAAGACATATAGTCGTGATATCATGAGGCACAAACTAGAAATAAACAGCACTTGTTCTAGGCTGGTCATGAGGTAATTTAAGGGGATTAGTGAGAAACTAGATAAAGAGATATCTCTTTATGTATTACTTATTAATAATACTTTTGAACACAAGTATTTAATTAAAAAAAGAACAATATAGGGATAGGAGACTAGGAGGTACAAACTATTATTATAAAATGAGCTATAAGGATATACTGCATAGCACAGAAAATATAGCCAATATTTTATAACTATAAATGGAGTATAACCTTTAAGAATTGTGAGTCACTATATTTTACACCTGTAACTTATATAATATTACACATCAACTATACTTCAATTAAAAATGCTATTTTAGTGAATAAAACACTAAGCAGTAAAATTTTTAAAAAAGAACTTAGAAGAGAACTTAAAAATAAAGACATAAAGAGCAGGTTGAAACAGCGCAGAAATCTGGCAATTAAGAGGCCATTGATAACTTTCAAAATAGCACTTTTTCTACCTATTCTCAGTGGAGGCAAAGCCTTATGAATCCTACTATTTTTTTTTCTGTTTTTCAAAATCTCAGGATAAGTCTACTTCAATTGTAGCTAATGGCAGTAAAGCAGCACCAGAAAATGCCTTTTGTAAAGAGAGGGCAACTTTGTGAATCCTAAGTGGGTACTCAAGTCTTAAATTACTGATAACACTGACCACCCACCAGACTAAATGTTTTTTTTTACGTGATTGGAAAGCAACAGATTGATTTCAATTCTATCTTGTCATATCTACAAAAAAGTTCCTACAGTTCATTTAGCAACTAATAGAATACATCCTTCTATTTGGTATTACTCCTCCTTAACACGGGGCAATTAATTTTTCCTTTCTCTGGGAAACGTTTTTAACAAAGGAAATAGAGTCATAAATTAATTTTGGTTAGGAAATCATACAACTATTTCTACCTAGGGCTTTGAATTTAGAAACTTTCCTCAGAAATTGTTTAAATATAACGAAGTCCAAATTCAGAAATACCTTAAATTTAATTATCTTAGTTGCACTAAAATAACAAATTCTATTTTCTATCTTGTTTTCTTTCTTCCCCAGAAGGCTTCTCCAACCCTAATCCATAACTTAATGCATTCATCTCACCTATAAAATCACTGGCAGGTATGATGCCGGCTTTGGCGGCTCCAGTCGCCTAATCCTGACCCATTTCTTGCCAAAGAACTCAGTTTCTTCAGAAACCAAGTAACAGACATTTCAATTTCTAACCATCATTAGCATATTTTCATGTACTAATACTCAACATAAAAACACCTTTCAAAATTACAGAAATTTTTACTGTACTTAAGATCAATTGCACTAACCTGTATTTCATAAACCTTGGGCTACTTTCAAAAAAATGAATTATTATTTTAATATGTTTTTCACCTATTATTCAGAATAATTATTCATATAATTAAATATTTTACAATTAGGTAAGAAAGGTGGAAAATCCGATTTCGGAGGAAGATGGCGGAAGAGTAAGACGCGGAGATCACCTTCCTCCCCACAGATACATCAGAAATTCATCTACACGTGGAACAACTCCTACAGAACACCTACTGAACGCTGACAGAAGACCTCAGACCCCCAAAAGGCAAGAAACTCCCCACATACCTGGGTAGGGCAAAAGAAAAAAAGAATAAACAGAGACAATAGGATAGGGACGGGACCTGCACCAGTGGGAGGGAGCCGTGAAGGAGGAAAGGTTTCCACACACTACAAGCCCCTTCGCGGGCGGAGACTGCAGGTGGCGGAGGGGGAAAGCTTCGGAGTAGCGGAGGAGAGCACAGCAACAGGGTTGTGGAGGGCAAAGCGGAGAGATTCCGGCACAGAGGATCGGTGCCCTCAGGCACACACCAGCCCGAGAGGCTTGTCTGCTTGGCCGCCGGGGCGGGCGGGGCTGGGAGCTGAGGCTCGGGTATCGGCTTTCAGTCGGAGCGCAGGGAGAGGACTGGGGCTGGCGAAAGGACGAGAGCCTGAAGGGGTTAGTGCACCACGGCTAGCCCGGAGGGAGTCCGGGGAAAGGGTCTGGAGCTGCCGAAGAGGCAAGAGACTTTTTTCCCTTTTGTTTCCTGGTGCACGAGGAGAGGGCATTAAGAAGGCTGCTTGGGGAAGCGCCGGAGACAGGCGCGAGCCGCGGGTAAGGCGCGGACCTCGGAGACGGGCGTGAGATGCTGGGGCTACTGCCGCCGCCGCCGCCGCCGCCACCGCCGCCGGGCCTGTGTGCGAGCGCGGGTCACTGTCCGCCCCGCCTTCCGGGGGGCCTGTGCACCCCGCCACTGCCGGGGTCCCAGGACCCGGGGACGGCTTTCCCGGGAAAGCGCACGGAGCGCCACGGGCTGCTGCAACGTCACGGCGGCCTCTGCCGCCGCAGGCCCGCCCCACACTGCGCGCCCCTCCCTCCCCTCTGCCGGAGTGAGCCAGAGCCCCCGAATCAGTGGCTCCTTTAAACCCGTCCTGTCTGAGTGAAGAACGGACGCCCTCCGGCGACCTACGCGCAGAGGCGGGGCCAGG
The DNA here is from genome assembly GCF_964165515.1 of Mesoplodon bidens. Classification (NCBI taxonomy): domain Eukaryota; kingdom Metazoa; phylum Chordata; class Mammalia; order Artiodactyla; family Ziphiidae; genus Mesoplodon; species Mesoplodon bidens. The sequence goes on from NW_027671287.1 coordinate 72,498, forward strand.
TCCAAGGCTGAGACCCGGGAGCTGTGAGAACAGAGCAGAGACAGGGAAATCTCTCTGTGCAGCCTCGGAGGCAGCGGATTAAAGCTCCACGGTCCATTTGATGTGCCCTGTGTCTGTGGAGTGCATGAATGGACAGCGAATCATCCCAAATTTAGGAAGTGGAATTTGAGGACAAGATTTAAGACTTTCCCCCCTTTTCCTCTTTTTACAACGAATTATCCCAAATTAAGGAGGTGGACTTAGAGAGCAAGATTTCAGACTTCTCGCCCTTTTCCTTTTTTTACAACGAATTATCCCAAATTGAGGAGGTGGACTTGGAGAGCAAGATTTTTGATTTTTCCCCCTGCTCTCTTTTTGTGAATGTGTATGTGTAATCTTCTGTGTAAGATTCTCTCTGTATAGCTTAGCTTCCACCATATGTCCCAGGGTTCTATCGGGCCGTTTTTTTTTCAATAATTACTTTTTAATTTTAATAACGCTACTATATTTCATATTTTATTCTATTTTACTTTACCTGCTCTTTTTTTCCTACCTTCCCTTCCTCCCTCCCTCCCTCGGCTCCTCCTTTCTTTCTTTCTTTTTCTTTCCTCCCTCCCACCCTTCTTCTTTCCACTTTCTTTTTCTTTCCTTCATCCCTCTCTCCCTCCTGTCTTTCTTTCTTTCGTTCCTTCCTTCCTCCCTCCCTCCCTTCTTCCATTCACTCTTCCTTTTACTTTCATTCCTCACTCCCTCCCTCCCTCCTTTCTTTCTTTCCATCCTTCCTGCCTCCCTCCTTTCTCTCTTTCTTCCTTCCTTCCTTCCTTCCTTTCTTCCCTTCTTCCTTTCTTTCCCTCTCTCTTTCTTTCTTCTACTAATTCTTTCTTTCTACTTTTTCTCCCTGTTATTCTGAGCCGGGTGGATGAAAGGCTCTTGGTGCTGCAGCCAGGAGTCAGTGCTGTGCCTCTGAAGTGGGAGAGCCAACTTCAGGACACGGGTCCACAAGAGACCTCCCAGCTCCACATAATATCAAGCAGCAAAACTCTCCCAGAGATCTCCATCTCAACACCAGCACCCAGCTTCAGTCAACGACGAGCAAGCTACAGTGCTGGTCACCCTATGCCAAGCAACTAGCAAGGCAGGAACACAACCCCACCCATTAACAGAGAGGCTGCCTAAAAACATAATAAGGCCACAGGCACCCCAAAACACACCACCAGACGTGGACCTGTCCACCAGAAAGACAAGATCGAGCCTCAACCACCAGAACACAGGCATTAGTCCCCCCCACCAGGAAGCCTACACAACCTACTGAAACAACCTTAGCCACTGGGGACAGACACCAAAAACAACGGGAACTACGAATCTGCAGCCTGCAAAAAGGAGACCCCAAACACAGTAAGATAAGCAAAATGAGAAGACAGAAAAACACACAGCAGGTGAAGGAGCAAGATAAAAACCTACCAGACCTAACAAATGAAGAGGTAATAGGCAGTCTACCTGAAAAAGAATTCAGAATAATGATGGTAAAGCTGATCCAAGATTCTATTTCCAAGATCCATAATCTTGGAAATAGAATAGACAAAATGCAAGAAACAGTTAACAGGGACCTAGAAGAACTAAAGATGAATCAAGCATCGATTAAAAACACAATAAAAGAAATGAAAAATACTCTAGATGGGATCAATAGCAGAATAACTGAGGCAGAAGAACGGATAAGTGAGGTGGAAGATAAAATAGTGGAAATAACTGATGCAGAGCAAAATAAAGAAAAAAGAATGAAAAGAACAGAGGACAGTCTCAGAGACCTCTGGGACAACATTAAACGCACCAACATTCGAATTATAGGGGTTCCAGAAGAAGAAGAGAAAAAGAAAGGGACTGAGAAAAGATTTGAAGAGATTATAGTTGAAAACTTCCCTAATATGGGAAAGGAAATAGTGAATCAAGTCCAGGAGGCACAGAGAGTCCCATACAGAATAAATCCAAGGAGAAATACACCAAGACACATATTAATCAAACTGTCAAAAATTAAACACAAAGAAATCATATTAAAAGCAGCAAGGGAAAAGCAACAAATAACACACAAGGGAATCCCCATCAGGTTAACAGCTGATCTCTCAGCAGAAACTCTACAAGCCAGAAGGGAGTGGCAGGACATAATTAAAGTGATGAAGGAGAGAAACCTGCAACCAAGATTACTCTACCCAGCAAGGATCTCATTCAGATTTGATGGAGAAATTAAAAACTTTACAGACAAGCAAAAGCTGAGAGAGTTCAGCACCACCAAACCAGCTTTACAACAAATGCTAAAGGAACTTCTCTAGGCAAGAAACACAACAGAAGGAATATACCTACAATAACGAACCCAAAGCAATTTAGGAAATGGGATTAGGAACATACATATCAATAAATACCTTAAATGTAAATGGACTAAATGCTCCCACCAAAAGACACAGAGTGGCTGAATGGATACAAAAACAAGACCCATATATATGCTGTCTACAAGAGACCCACTTCAGACCTAGAGACACTTACAGATTGAAAGTAAGGGGATGGAAAAAGATATTCCATGCAAATGGAAATCAAAAGAAAGCTGGAGTAGCAATTCTTATATCAGACAAAATAGACTTTAAAATAAAGACTATTAGAAGAGACAAAGAAGGACACTACATAACGATAAAGGGATCGATCCAAGAAGAAGATATAACAATTGTAAATATTTATGCACCCAACATAGGAGCACCTCAATACATAAGGCAAATACTAACAGCCATAAAAGGGGAAATCGACAGTAACACAATCATAGTAGGGGACTTTAACACCCCACTTTCACCAATGGACAGATCATCCAAAAGGAAAATAAATAAGGAAACACAAGCTTGAAATGATACATTAAACAAGATGGACTTAGTTGATATTTATAGGACATTCCATCCAAAAACAACAGAATACACATTTTTCTCAAGTGCTCATGGAACATTCTCCAGGATAGATCATATCTTGGGTCACAAATCAAGCCTCGGTAAATTTAAGAAAATTGAAATTGTATCAAGTATCTTTTCAGACCACAATGCTATGAGACTAGACATCAATTACAGGAAAAGATCTGTAAAAAATACAAACACATGGAGGCTAAACAATACACTATTCAATAACGAAGTGATCACTGAAGAAATCAAAGAGGAAATAAAAAAATACCTAGAAACAAATGACAATGGAGACATGACGACCCAAAACCAGTGGGACGCAGCAAAAGCAGTTCTAAGGGGGAAGTTTATAGCAATACAATCCCACCTTAAGAAACAGGAAACATTTCGAGTAAACAACCTGACCCTGCACCTAAAGCAATTAGAGAAAGAAGAACAAAAAACCCCCAAAGTTAGCAGAAGGAAAGAAATCATAAAGATCAGATCAGAAATAAATGAAAAAGAAATGAAGGAAACGATAGCAAAGATCAACCAAACTAAAAGCTGGTTCTTTGAGAAGATAAACAAAATTGACAAACCATTAGCCAGACTCATCAAGAAAAGAAGGGAGAAGACTCAAATCAATAGAATTAGAAATGAAGAAGGAGAAGTAACAACTGACACTGCAGAAATACAAAAGATCATGAGAGATTACTACAAGCAACTCTATGCCAATAAAATGGACAACCTGGAAGAAATGGACAAATTCTTAGAAATGCACAACCTGCCAAGACTGACTCAGGAAGAAATAGAAAATATGAATAGACCAATCACAAGCACTGAAATTGAAACTGTGATTAAAAATCTTCCATCAAACAAAAGCCCAGGACCAGATGGCTTCACAGGCGAATTCTATCAAACATTTAGAGAAGAGCTAACACCCATCCTTCTCAAACTCTTCCAAACAATATCAGAGGAAGGAACACTCCCAAACTCATTCTACGAGGCCACCATCACCTTGATACCAAAACCAGGCAAGGATGTCACAAAGAAAGAAAACTACAGGCCAATATCACTGATGAACATAGATGCAAAAATCCTCAACAAAATACTAGCAAACAGAATCCAACAGCACATCAAAATGATCATACACCATGATCAAGTGGGGTTTATTCCAGGAATGCAAGGATTCTTCAATATATGCAAATCAATCAATGTGATACACCATATTAACAAGTTGAAGGAGAAAAACCATATGATCATCTCAATAGATGCAGAGAAAGCTTTCGACAAAATTCAACACCCATTTATGATAAAAACCCTGCAGAAAGTAGGCATAGAGGGAACTTTCCTCAACATAATAAAGGCCATATATGACAAACCCACAGCCAACATTGTCCTCAATGGTGAAAAACTGAAACCATTTCCACTAAGATCGGGAACAAGACCAGGCTGCCCACTCTCACCACTCTTATTCAACTTAGTTTTGGAAGTTTTAGCCACAGCAATCAGAGAAGAAAAGGAAATAAAAGGAATCGAAATTGGAAAAGAAGAAGTAAAGCTGTCACTGTTTGCAGATGACATGATACTATACATAGAGAATCCTAAAGATGCTACCGAAAAACTACTAGAGCTAATCAATGAATTTGGTAAAGTAGCAGGATACAAAATTAATGTACAGAAATCTCTGGCATTCCTGTACACTAATGATGAAAAATCTGAAAATGAAATCAAGAAAACACTCCCATTTACCACTGCAACAAAAAGAATAAAATATCTAGGAATAAACCTACCTAAGGAGACAAAAGACCTGTATGCAGAAAATTATAAGACACTGATGAAAGAAATTAAAGATGATACAAATAGATGGAGAGATATACCATGCTCCTGGATTGGAAGAATCAATATTGTGAAAATGACTCTACTACCCAAAGCAATCTACAGATTCAATGCAATCCCTATCAAACTCCCACTGGCATTTTTCACAGAACTAGAACAAAAAATTTCACAATTTTTTTGGAAAAACAAAAGACCACGAATAGCCAAAGCAATCTTGAGAACGAAAAACGGAGCTGGAGGAATCAGGCTCCCTGACTTCAGACTATACTACAAAGCTACAGTAATCAAGACAGTGTGGTACTGGCATAAAAACAGAAAGATAGATCAGTGGATCAGGATAGAAAGCCCAGAGATAAACCCACGCACATATGGCCAACTTATCTTTGATAAAGGAGTCAGGAATGTACAGTGGAGAAAGGACAGCCTCTTCAATAAGTGGTGCTGGGAAAACTGGACAGGGACATGTAAAAGTTTGAGATTAGATCATTCCCTAACACCATACACAAAAATAAGCTCAAAATGGATTAAAGACTTAAATGTAAGGCCAGAAACTATCAAACTCTTAGAGGAAAACATAGGTAGAACACTCTATGACATCAATCACAGCAAGATCCTTTTGGACCCACCTCCTAGAGAAATGGAAATAAAAACAAAGATAAACAAATGGGACCTAATGGAACTTCAAAGCTTTTGCACAGCAAAGGAAACCATAAACAAGACCAAAAGACAACCCTCAGAATGGGAGAAAATATTTGCAAATGAAGCAACTGACAAAGGATTAATCTCCGAAATTTATAAACAGCTCATGCAGCTCAATAGCAAAAAAACAAACAACCCAATCCAAAAATGGGCAGAAGACTTAAATAGGCATTTCTCCAAAGAAGATATACAGACTGCCAACAAACACATGAAAGAATGCTCAAGATCATTAATCATTAGAGAAATGCAAATCAAAACTACAATGAGATATCATCTCACACCAGTCAGAATGGCCATCATCAAGAAATCTAGAAACAATAAATGCTGGAGAGGGTGTGGAGAAAAGGGAACACTCTTGCACTGCTGGTGGGAATGTGAATTGGTACAGCCACTATGGAGAACAGTACGGAGGTTCCTCAAAAAACTAAAAATAGAAGTACCATATGAGCCAGCAATCCCACTACTAGGCATATACCCTGAGAAAACCATAATTCAAAAAGAGACATGTACCAAAATGTTCATTGCAGCTCTATTCACAATAGCCCGGAGCTGGAAACAACCTAAGTGTCCATCATCGGATGAATGGATAAAGAAGATGTGGCACATATATACAATGGAATATTACTCAGCCATAAAAAGAAACGAAACTGAGCTATTTGTAATGAGGTGGATAGACCTAGAGTCTGTCATACAGAGTGAAGTAAGTCAGAAAGAGAAAGACAAATACCGTATGCTAACACATATATACAGAATTAAAAAACAAATGTCATGAAGAACCTAGGGGTAAAACGGGAATAAAGACACAGACCTACTTGAGAATGGACTTGAGGATATGGGGAGGGGGAAGGCTAAGCTGTGACAAAGCGAAAGAGAGGCATGGACATATGTACACTACCAAACGTAAGGTAGATAGATAGAGGGAAGCAGCCGCAGAGCACAGGGAGATCAGCTCGGTGCTTTGTGACCGCCTGGAGGGGTGGGAAGGGGAGGGTGGGAGGGAGGGAGATGCATGAGGGAAGGGATGTGGGAACAGATGTATATGTATGACTGATTCACTTTGTTATAAAGCAGAAACTAATAAAAATAAATAAATAAATAAATACATTGGGGGAAGAAAAAAAGAAAGGTGGAAAATAGTTTTGCTATTCTTGTTCTTTGTTCTCTCTTCTAGTTGGTGTGCCTGAGTCAAAATTTTAGAATATTGAAAATTTAATATTTCAAACCCAAACCACATTTAAAGATAATAATAACAACCAGCCAAAACAATATCGGTCCAGAGGTTTGCATGGTCCGGGGAACAATTCTCTGAGTGGGCCACTTGGAGTGGGATTTGCCCACCCCCCTCCACTCCTTCTGCCTCATATACTGAAGATAGAGACAAAGAAACCAACTCAAATCTTTCCAAAGTGTATTTATAAATAGAGAATTTGTAATCAGAAAAACAATAACAATATATAATAGAAGTAACATGATTTTTCAGAACCAGTATCTTGTTCTAAAGCAATATATAAAAAAGAAGGTTAGCTATAAACCCTGGACCTCTTTTTCATTGATCTCCTATTTTAATTTGTTAAAATAAAATCCATGGCCTTTTGAGTCAAACTGTCTCTTTAATTTCAGATTTAAAGATAACAAATCTCTTCTTAAATGGAATATTGGCACACAGACACCACACAGTCTGGCTTATTGCAACTGTTCTCTGTTGGTGAAGTGGCACATTTGTAATCCCCACCATAGCAATCTTCACTATTTCACAGAATATCATTCAATTGTACATCCCTAGGTGGCAACAAGAATGGGCACTTGAGCTCAGCAGCAAAGCGTTTGTGGGGAAATCCTAGGTCAGAACCCCTAAAAGGGGAGACTAACTTGAGGATGCCCAAATAACCTGAGGTTTACCTTGGCCACCTCCCCTGGCTTTCTGACTGCCTGTGGGAAAAGCCTCTCTGGAATCTCTTTTGAGGTTATTGGGGGAATCCTAGGACAAACACACTGCTTGCTTTTGCAGGAGGACTTGCCCCATACCCTACCCAGCTAGGTGTCTCACAACCTAGCTGGACTAAAAAAGCTTCAAGAAAAACGGGACAGACTGACATTTGCATTTCTACTTCCACCTATTCTTATGCACGTGGAGCAAAATATGTAGGTATAGCCCTCTTTCTCACACCCCAACAGATCCTGCTGTCCTCGAAACCCATCTGGTAGCTGCAGTGACTACAATGAAGGGAGTTATCTGAAACCATGTTGGTACTGAGTTTAAAGGATTTTTCATGCCATGCATTTTGGGGAAGGACACAGATAATAGTCCAAACATGGTATAAGGCAATGCCCTTTCTGGGTCCTTGAAAAATCAGTCACGGAACAGAGGTGGTGGACAGGAGCTGACAAGAGCTGGCTTGTTAATGAGCACAGCATCCCCGGGGTGGGGGGTGGGGGAATCCATGAAATGATTGACAAGAGAAGATGGTAAATGAAGGGAGAAGTGGGGACAAGTGCTGCTCAACCCAAGCTGAACTCCAGGAGGTAAGTTTCTCCTCTAATTGGAGATTCTTTCTAAAGGTTCAGTATTGAAGTGGGTGTTTGACGTTGAAATGTGCAGACCCATTCTAATAACTGGAAGGGGAGAAGACTGAGGAAGGCAAAAGAAGAGGGAAGATTTCCGATTACTTCTCCAGGCTGCTGACAAGAACCTGCTGCTCGCAAACCAAAAATAACCAAGCGAAGGTTGAAGGTAGCAACGTAAAAGTGCAACTCAAATTATTTTACATTCTGAATCCTCTTCAATATCGAAGCGAGTGTGGCACAGCAATGGTTGATTATCTCAAGATTACAGAGGCTGACCGCCTTCTTTGTTTGCCCACTAACACCGCTCCTCCAATAATCTCAAGCACTTGGCTGATTGATAATTCAATTCCAGTTGCTGCTCCTTTTCCCATTGCAGAAGGCGGCAGGGATATTCCCCTTCTTCCCTCTGTATTACAAACCCCATTAGTGTGGCCGAGGCTAATAATAGCCGGGCTGCTTACCTTCTCCGGAGGGATCGAATCAGCGCATGTCCCCGCGCCGGCTGCCCCGGGGCCGCAGTGCCGCCGCGCCGGGTCTGTGCTTGGTCAGTTCGGCCGGCCCCCACCCCACCTGCCAGCTGCAGCAGCTGCTCCCGCCGCTTCCGCCGCCGAGCTCCGGCCGCAGGAAGTCATCCCCCGCGCCGGGCCGGATCGCCACATTCCGCGCCAGCCGCGGGGGGAGAGGGGCCTCTTCCTGCTGCGGGGACCGGCTCCTGGAAACTGCGCTCAAAGATCGCTACCCTTCCCGGTTGTAGGGTTATTTTCTAGGAATGCTTTTACAGAAGAAGCGTCGCCGGCTGGTGGACCGAGAGAGAAGAGCCAGAGTGACTTTCTCTGCAGAGCGCCTTACCTCTGAGCGCTCCCCTGTCACTCCCGCGGCATGCACAGCTCCATTCCGCTGTGTGGGTTTTCCACCCTCTTCATCTTCCTTATCTGTATTGTTCATTTCGCTGAATTTGAGAGTGGGATTAGCTTTGAAGATATCATTCAAACACTCCGAAAATATTTTAAATTGGCGACTAGTTTTTCCAAGCCCCTGTAGCAAGCTCCACTTTCCCTCAACACACACACACACACACATACACACACACACACAGTTACTCGCACGTACACACCCAGCCAAACCACTCACAATTAGGAAAGCTGGGACCTCTCGCCCTCTTGCCTACGTAATGGAACAGGAAACTCCCAAAGGAGTGGGGAAGTAGGACCGGCTAGCAAAAGCACTCGAGGAAAGAGAGAGGGGTCGCCCCAAGATTTTGTTGCTGTTCAGTAGTGTCCTTAGTGGACAGATGTTCCCCCTCTAACCCCCTGGCCCCGCCCCAAGTGGAATGGCTGGTCTGGTGACAGCTGTAACATTTGGACACAAAGAAGCTGAAGCCACATTAACAGGTGGCTGCATCTCTTTCTTTCCCGAAGGATTTATCAGAATTGGCTTTAGGAATAATATTAGCATATACGTATATAATAAACCCTTTCCTTCTCTTTAAATTGGCACCAGCTATTAACAGGTTTCTCTCTCTCTCTCATTTTCCTCCCTCCCTCCTTCCCTTCCTCCCTCTCCTAAGCTGACCAGATCATCAGTTTCCGGACTTAAGGGGGAAAAAAAGGCCAAGGATGTGCTCTCTTTACAGCTGAACCAGGGCTTATTTTCCCGGTGTTCAGCCATTCCCAAGTAGAGAGGCTTTTTGACCCTAGGGTTCTCTGTGAGTGAACTTCTCACATTCAGCTTGCTTTTGGAATTGCCCATCACTAGGTCCAGGCCAGTTTTATCCTTGGATTTGTCCAGCAACCTAAACAGTATAATTGCACAAGGCCAAGGCAGTACTTTTAATCTAGGAAGAGTTCCCAACTCTCTGTTTAGCAGTTCCAAAATTAGGAGGTAGTGTAGCAAACAGTTTCAACAAGGCTCAGTAAGAATTCTTGACCCTAGAATGCGGGCTTTTAAAAAGCTGGAACAACCTAATTCATCTCTCTGAGTTTCACTTTCATAAAATTAGACCTCACCAAAGAGCAGGGGATTCTTAATATGTATCAAAGTGTATGTGGAATCTGGATGGGAATATTACATCTTTAATTTCACTAACCTCTAGCTGCAATTTAGTATTTAGCATGTCCTTTAAATCTAAATGCAGACAACAAACCACAATAATATTAGGAGTACCTGTGACTATATCCCCAGCAGATACCACAGACAATTTCCTAAGGCAGTTTTTATAGATATCTCAAAGTATCACTAGTCTGATGTTACAATCAAATCATCATTACCTTTTTTGTTTTATCTAATAGACTATATCTATTTTAGAATGGTTTTAGATATACAGAAAAATTAAGGGGATAATACAGAGTTCTTATATATCTCATTCCCAATTTCCTCGATTATTGACACCGTACACCAGTGTGGTACCTTTTTTACAATTAATGAGCCAATATTAATACAATAATATTAACCAGAGTCTGTACTTTATTCAGATTTCCTTGGCTTTTGCCTAGTGTCCTTAATTCCATTTCAGGCTTCCATCCAGGACACCACATTACATTTAGTTATCAAGCCCCCTTAGGCTCCTCTGGGCTGTGGTAGTTTCTCAGGCTTTTCTTGTTTTTGATAACCTTGACAGTTTCTTTTTTAAATGTATTTATTTAATTTATTTATTTTTGGCTGTGTTGGGTGTTTGTTGCTACGTGCGGGCTTTCTCTAGTTGCGGAGAGCGGGGGTTACTCTTCGTTGCAGCGCGCCGGCCTCTCATTGCAGTGGCCTCTCTCATTGTGGAGCACGGGCTGTAGGCGCGTGGGCCTCCGTAGTTGCAGCATATGGACTCAGTATTTGTGGTTCACGGGCTTAGTTGCTCCCTGGCATGTGGGATCTTCCCAGGCCAGGGCTCGAACCCGTGTCCCCTGCATTGGCAGGCGGACTCTCAACCACTGCGCCACCAGGGAAGCCCCAACCTTGACGGTTTTGAGGAGCAGTGATCAAGTGTTTTGTAGCATACCTCACTAATGTAAACTGTCCAATGCTTTTCTCACGGTAAGACTGGGATTATGGTTTATTGGGAGGACAACCAGATAAAGTGCCTTTTTAATAACATCTTATCAAGGGTACATGCTATCAATGTGATTTGCCTGTTGATGTTGACCTTGATAACCTGGCTGAGGTCGTGTCTCAGATTTCTCCACTGTAAAGTTACTCCTCCACCCCTTCCACACTACACTTGTTGGAAGGAAGTCACTATGTGAAGCACAAACCCAAAAAGTGGAGAGTTATGATCCACCTCCTTGAGGACAGAGTATGTACATAAAGTATTTGGAATTCTTCCACACAGATTTGTCTATTTTCCCCTAAACATTAATTTATTCAATTATTGATATTTATTTATATCAGTATAGACTCATGGATATCTATTTTATCCTTTGGGTTATAATCCAATACTACTTTATTTTGTTGTTTGAATTGTTCCAGCTTTGGCCATTGGGAGCTTTTGCTTTTGGCACCTGTGCTCCTTTGACATACTCCTTTTGGGGTGTGTGAGTTTGTGTGTGTGTGTGTATCTGTGTGTATCTGTGTTTAGCATGCATGTTTGTGTGTGTGTTTAATACTTCCTGACTTTTTGGTACCACAAGATGCTCCAGGCTCATTTTGTGTATTTCCTGCCCCAGTCCTAGAATCAGTCATTTCTCTGAGGAGCCCTGATTCCTTTTATTGGAGAGTAGTAATAGAAACCAAGATCTGGGCTCTAGATGTGCTGTTGCTAATGGGCTATTATTTGATTAGGCTCTCTTAACTGAGAGAACAAAGAAATATATATGTATACTAACCCATGTATATACACATATCAGTAAATACTTCTATATATAACTATCTATATCTATATTGAGCTGAGTGTATACTGATGTCTGCAACTATAATGCATTAACGCTGAGATTAGTTTAGCCTTCTCCTCTTGTTTATCTGTAAATTCATACTTCAATATTGAGAAATGTGGCTACCACCATCCACCATCTATTTATTTAATTGTTCCAATTTCAGTACACATGTATCAGAGTTGTGAACCCATCTCCCCAACATCACTATTTTTAAGTATAGTAGTTAATAGAGTCTCTGTTATATCTTGTTATTTGATGAGTTTAAATACCCATTCGTTTCTATATCACAAATTTGGTTTTTAAAATATTCTAATGACTACATTTAAAACATAGTAACTAGTTTCTTTTGAGATTCTATGTATTATATTTTATGAATTTAAAAGTGTTATTTTAAGACTATTTAAATGGGCTACTCCATATTGTCAAAGGGATTCACAGTAAAAAGAAGGTTAGGACCCCAACCTCACAAAGATTATTGTCAGTTTATAATGAGATGATGTGAAATTGTCTGGTGCAAATGTTGGGAGCTCATGCTTGATAAGTGTTAGCTTTGTCCACTTGGGCAGGCTTCTTTCTCCTTTAAAGTTCTAAACACCTTGGAAGAGAGAACATGCTAAACCTTATGGTTAATAATTTATAATGTAGTGGAAGGATTTGCTAGGCATCAGTGTTGGAGGTAAAGGTCCATATAAGGTTGACGGAGGATGAGTGATTCCACTGCAGAAGTTTGTACTTGATATAAATTAATATAAGTGCAAGCAATGTATTTTAAGTTCATTCTAGAGGAGTAGTGCAGAATAGCTTCATAGAGGAGAAGACCTGAGCTATCTTGGGAGATGTTTAAACAGATGAGGAGTGGAGCCGGAGTTGAGAAGGCAAAGGCAGTGTAGCCTTAGAATGCAAATGTTCACAGACATGATCTTGTGGTTTATTCACCATCCTTACCAACCTAATAAGGACACCTGCTGGTAGCTGCATCATCATCATCATCACCATCAACATCATCACCATCATGTTAATAAAGAATGGATATATTTGCCAGGTAGTCAAACAAGCTCTTTGCATGTAGCACCTAGATGTTTTCTACGATCCACCTTATGAGTTCAATCATTGTAATTATTCTCATTTTTCACATACAAAAATGAAGACTTAGAGAGATTAAGTAATTTGTTCAAATCTTGGTGTGTGCCCTCTCAACTCCATGCTCTTTACCTCTGTGCTTAACAGGCTAGGATGATTTGCCCATATTAAGGGCTCAAATATTGGTTGATAAGTATAATAATCTCATAAAAGGAAAAGTGAAGTAATCTACTTTGATGTTTATGGTGCAGTTTGGTGAATGCACTGAAGTGCCAATAGATGAATAATAAAAGTTAGAAACACACAAAAATAGAGAAGAAAAATTCATATGTGTATGTCTGCTGGGAACAAAAAATCCTCCTGAATATCTAACTTCTTAGTAAATATCAGGATATCACATACGCATCATTAGGCAGCATCAATGGAGGATCCTCTGTACCCTGCAAGAGGGCACTGTTATAGATGCACAGAAAGAAAATTCATATTTCCTGTACATTATAAATAAGGACATACTATGATCACTCTTTAAGAATGAAGTAATTTGAGTTTTTAAATTTTCCTTATCAATTGGTGTATATGAATCATGTTAGGTGAAGAATTATTGGTTGATTGGACATTTTATGTTTTAATTCTTTACAGAAAACAGTAAACAAATCCTTTTAGGCTTAAAATATCACATTCAGCAAATGAGTTATTATACTGAAGAAAGTGATGAATTCAGTAAAGTGTCTGGAATCTAAAATAAGAAGTAATTGAAGGAACTGGGAATAGATGACATGAAGCAAGACCAGGAGAGAAGTAGGTGGTCGCTCTAAACTATTTTAGGAGTTGTCCTATGAAAAAGGGTTTAGACTGTCCCACACTGAAGATTTTAGACCAAGTAGACAGGTTTAGGTTGATAAAAGGATGAATATTTTGACAAGTAGAACCTTTCAACTATAAAATGGACCGACTGCATTTTAAACTCAAGAACTCCCTGTTACTGAAGTGCTTTAACAGAGGTTGAAGTTAAGCAGTTGGAAAAGTAAGAGCCTTTACAGTGAGAAAATTCTATGATTCTATGGTTTTCAACTCATAAATTTGTGTAGTTCATCCATTTTACTCATTGTATACACTTAAGTATATTGTTCCTTGAAATGGCCATTCAAAGTTGTTTCCTGTGCCACACACTATGAATGTTAGGGTTAGTCCTGTGTAAATCTTACCCCCATTGAATTAGTATTAACCCTAAGCAAGCAGCTTTCTTACATAAGGAAACAAAAAAAGAGGTTCAGAAATGTCCAAACTAAGTTTTTATAAAACTGTGTTATCAAATCTAATTTATCAAAAAACTTCAAACAGGGGCTTCCCTGGTGGCGCAGTGGTTGAGAGTCCACCTGCCGATGCAGGGGACACGGGTTCGTGACCTGGTCCGGGAAGATCCCACATGCCGTGGAGCGGCTGGGCCCGTGAGCCACGGCCGCTGAGCCTGCACCTCCAGAGCCTGTGCTCCACAACGGGAGAGGCCACAATGGTGAGAGGCCCATGTACCGCAAAAAAATAAAAATAAAAGGAAGATGCAGACCTGTATGCTTCAGGATTTTCTCACCAAAACCCCACACAATTTCTTTACTATTCCAGCCAAGTATGGCCTAGCCCTACCCTCATCCCTGTTTTTCTTGGTTTAGTAATAAAGAAAGAGATGGAAATAAAGAAGAGATATCAGGTAGAAAGATATAAAATAGTGGGGAAAATAATATAAGTGAAGTCAAGTACCACCATCATTTACTAGAAGTGAACTTTCAGCACCAGCATTAATATTTTTTCCTGTTATATCTGTAAATGATAATAACTAATATGTACATAACAATTTTCAATTTAAACAAATCTCATTTTTATAACTAACTACTTCGCAACAAGCAACATGCTAAGGCAACACCAATAGATGAAAAACGGTAGTACCTGGCCCCAAGGAACGTTGTCCAGGAGAACACAGATATATGTAAACAACACAATCACAATACAGTGTAGCGAGTGCAACAATCAGGCATGCAGAAGTGCAAGGGTAGCAAAAAGGAGCATGTGATCACAACACTAAAAAGAAGACTGCACAAAAGACATAATATGTAAACTGAGGTTTGAAAAATGAAGTGGGTTTCCCAGGTGCCCCATAGGGAGAAAGGAATTCTTGGAGGAGGGAAAAGCATAAATGAAGACAGTGAATTGTTCATATAATCCAGAAGTGAAGTAGGCAATGGCAAGAGAAATGATTGGACACAGGCGTCATGAATACTTGCATGTCTGCATTTTAGCAAGTCCATTCTAAAGGAAACTTTGAGGATCAACTCGGGGGTGGGGGGCCGCAGGGGGCACAGAACTAGTCATTGCTGCCAGAAACACGGGAACCACTTTCTACCAACCCACCAAAATAACGACTTCAAAGGCAACATGGTATCACAGAAAAGGTTTGTTTTTTTGTTTGTTTGTTTTTAGTTCATTAGGTCTCACTTAAAATTCTGATTCCACAATGCACTTGCTTTGGGATCTTGAACAACACTCATAACCTCTGCAAGTTTCAGTGTAGTAAGTTTATGTGATTACCTTCATCTGTAATATCCCTGCGTTGCAATCTTAATGGAAACTCAAGTTCAGGTCAAAGACAAGTTTCTCTGTGACCTCTCCTCTGAATTGATTCAAAAGCTGTCTCTCCCGTCCTCATTTGGCTTCTCTTATGGAATCTCATAAAAACTTCTATGACCTCTTTTGTGTTTTTTTGTTGTTGTTGTTGTCTGTTTGTTTGTTTTTTAATTTAAGTATAGTTGATTTACAATGTTGTGTTACTTTCAGGTGTACAGCACAGTGATTCCTTTTTCACATTCTTTTCCCTTATAAGTTATTACAAAATATTGAGTAGAGTTCCCTGTGCCAATAAGGAGATCCTTGTTGTATCTATTCTATGCCTTATTTGAATGACCGTAGCACTCGTTGTCTGTATCATTTTTATGTCTCTGGTTGCTTTGTGACTGAAAATGAAAAATTTCTATTTGTTCATTTCCTGGCCCTTCCTTAAAAATGTGTTCATTTATGTATTTCATATTTATTGACTACATCTTAGACACCGTGTTAACTGCTGGTTCTAGATGTTAGTAAAATATAGACCTTCCTGCTCAAAAGGTCACAGTATTTGTGGGAAAACAAAAAAATGAACTACCTATATCTCAAAGAGCTTTGTACTTCCCAAAGAGAACACACCTAGTAGGTACAATAAATACATGTATCATACATAAATGTATAAATAGTTAATGGGATTAAAAACTAGAGATAATTGCTTTTCGATTCTGAGGAAATGATGATTATATTTCACCAGGAGCTCAATACCACTCTGAGAATGAGGGCTTAACCCCCGTCCTGACTCACTGCATTGCTTTTCTGTATAAAAAATACACAAGTCTGTATATACGCTCTAGAAAAAGGCTTATCTGGCATGAATTTCAGAGAGCAAGAAGAAAACTTCAAGAAGTTCAGAGAAGCATCCAGCAGCTCAGATGATTGGCACTAATACAACTTGCTTGACAGGAAAATTGAGCTGTAAATCTCACAAAATTAGATGATCTTTGAAGAATTTCAAAACCTCCTGCTATTAATTGGAAATCCTAGAAGAACCGCTTCTTTTAAAGCATACTGATAATATGCTTTACAGCTTAATATTCAGAAGCCTATGTTTTGGCTAAGTGAGCTTCAGGAAAGAAGGAAACTTGTGGTTCCGTTCCATCTACTCTGCAAACTCTGGTCAAGACATCTACTTCTGTGCTCAGCCATCTTATCATCTGTAAAATGGAGGCAACTCTAAGAAAACATAGTTACAGAGATGTTGCACAGTTTCATGTGTCATTGTCTTCATTTGTTTCAGAAAACCAATAACATCTAAGCTACTACTGCAAAGAGTGCAATGTTACTTGGGGTCATCTGGTGCAGCTCTGTCAAAGTAAAGAAAAGGAAAGCGGCCTAGAATAACTATAATTTTCCCAAGAGGACACTATTATTTTATGGTAACTCTGGGACAAGAACCCTGATCTCTTTGATGCCATTCCATTGTTCTTTCGTTGGGTTCTGAACAACCCAGAGAAAGAAAGAGAAATAAAACTCCTATGTGCTGTGTCACTGGTACAGGTCGTGGCAAGATTGGAATTGGAGCACTACATATTAACAGGTATTTGGGGAATTCTTCAAACTAATTAAGATATATACCAGGTCCATAAAAAACAGTATGTTTTCTGAAGATGATTCTGTGGCATGAACAGAACTGGTAACTGAAGGTGTCTGTGTGCTGCAGTTCCAAACAGCATGGATGAATGGTTGTTTTCTGGCACCTTGAAGACTCCATCCCAACATACACATTAAAATAAAATTAACATTTCAACTGGGTCATAGTTAATTCTGCATGCTCTTGTAAGTCAGCAAAATATTCCATATATCATTTAAGTTGTCACTCCCTTTCTTTTTTTTTTTTTTTTTGCCGTACGCGGGCCTCTCACTGTTGTGTCCTCTCCCGTTGCGGAGCAGAGGCTCTGGACGCGCAGGCTCAGCGGCCATGGCTCACGGGCCCAGCCACTCTGCGGCATGTGGGATCTTCCCGGTCCGCAGCACGAACCTGTGTCCCCTGCATCGGCAGGCGGACTCTCAACCACTGCGCCACCAGGGAAGCCCCGTATCTGATTTTCGTATTAGGACTCTTCTAATTTTTTATATACATTGGAAAATAACTGATGTCTTTCTAAGGTGTATATCTTTGATTATGTTTTCTATTTTCATAAAGCTTCTTGTATTCTCTACTCAAAACAGGAGTAAATAATGGCTGCATATAACTAATCATAATCAGCCATTTTGTCCAGATTTTTAGATGTGTTGGTATAAAGCTACCATAGTATTCTTCTGTAATTAAAAAAAAATTCTCTCTGTTTTATAGCTAGTCCCATCTCTATCATATTTGCCAAATATTGCTTATTTTATTGGTGTTTGTAAAGAGCAAGCTTTTGGTTTTCTTTGTCACGTTTACTGCTTTTCTTCTCTATTTTTGACTTTTCTCTTGATTAATTTTGTCCTTCCACTCTTTGGGATTTACCTTGTTCTTTTTCTATGTCTACGGTCCATTTCCTGTAGCTTCAAGAGCCATTTTCCACAACTCAATGAGCTCTGCTGGCTGTGTCATGGCCACTTCATCATATGCCATTAAAACTTAATCTCATACACTGTGTGAAGACTCGGCGGTCTTATTTTGCTTTCAAAATTGTTCTATAGCCTTGGATCCTTCTTCTTCTCCTAAATTAGCACTATCATCAGGGAAAATTCTAGTGGGCCTAGAATTCTAGGCTTGCCTTTCCTGCAGTTTCATAATCAAAGAAAAAACATTTCCACCCTTTTTTTGATGTTGATCGAAAATTTAGCAACACTTCTTTGCACTGTATTCAAATCCCAAAATATGAGCAAGCCTTCATGCACACAGGCTCACTGAAATGTCATAACTTTAAACTATGTATGACCTTGAACAATGACCTTTCCAAATACTCCACACTCTTTCTAGGTGTTCAGACTTTTTCATTCCTACAACATCTTTTACATAGGGTCGATTTGTGTCCTAAGTTCTTCCTCACGCCCACTTCTGAGTATATATCCAGAGGAAATATCATCATAATTTGAAGAGATATCTGTACTCCCATGTTTATTGTAGCATTATGCACAAGAGCCAAGGTATGGAAACCACCTAAGTGTCCATAGTAGATTAATGGATAAAGGAAATATGGTATATATATAGAATAGAATATTATTCAACCTTAAAAAAGAAGAAAATCCTATCATTTAAGTCAACATGGATAAAACTGGAGGCCACGATGCTAAGTGAAATAAGACAAAAACAAATAGTGCATGATGTCACTTATATGTGGACTCTAGAAAAATAATGAAATAAATCAACTCTTCCCTCCCTGGACATTTTCCTCAGCAGAATCTAGCAGCCTCTACTATGAGTATTATCTTTTTTCTTTTTATTGTTTGTACCAGATCACAACCCCAGGGAACCTATGTATTTACCGATGTATATCTACATTATAGTTTACCATTGTTCTTTTCCTTTGTAATTCATTCCTTCCACTTCTGGCCTCAGAACCTCATTTTTACTTTGGAGAAGTCCTTGTGATTCAGGTAGGCTGTGTGTCTCCTTCCTAGGCTGTGTGACTTGGGGCTGGCTAGACACAGTGTTTCACATATACTCTATATGTCTTAAGTACTTATTTCTCTGTTTTCCATCATTTTCCCTCCAAATTTTTGTGTAGTTATTTTTTAATTGACATTTGTATTCCTTTCTTTTGTTTGACTAAGGTACTGTTCAACCAATCTTCTGAGTGCTTAATTTCAACTTTTTTAATTCTAGAAGTTTCTTTTGGTTGCATTTCACAGATCATTTTTGCTTAAATTGTACATGTTGCCCTTCTTTTAATACATTAATCATAATTTTAAATAATAGTTTCATTGAGATATATTTTACTTTCCATATTATTTAAAGTGTACAATTTAATGTGTTATGCATCTACCACCACAATCAATTTTAGAACTTTCATCCACCCCCCAAAAGAAAAAGAATCTATTATAGGTCACTCACTCCCCCATTTCTCCAAACCCTAGGCAGCCACTAATATACTTTGTCTTTACAGATTTGTCTAGTCTGGACATTGCCTACAAATGGAATCATACAATTACTTAGCATGTTTTCAAGGTTCATCCATGTTGTAGCATGCATCAGTACTTGATGTCTTTTTATGGCTGAATAATAGTCCATGGTGTGGATATTACTATGTTTCATTTATCCATTCACAATAAATGGTCATTTGGTTATTTCCACTTTGGGGCTCTTATGAATAATGCTGCTGTGGTTGGATTTACGTGCAAGTTATGTATGCAGGTCTAGATTTGTTTTTTAAATTAACAGACTATTTCGGAGCAGTTTCTGGTTTACAGAAAAATTAAGCAGAAAGGACAGAGTTCTCATAACTCCTTAGCTCTCTACCCAGTTTCCCCTATTATTAACATCTTACATTAGCGTAAGATGTTTGTTATAGTTAATGAACCCATATTGATACATTATTACTAACTAATATCCATGGTTTACATTAGACTTCACTCTTTGTTTTGTACATTATATGATTTTTGACAAATGTGCAATAACCTGTATCCACCATTACAGAACCATACACAGGAAGTCTCTTTGCCTTTAAAATTCCGCACTTCACCCATCCTTTTCTCCCTCCCCGCAACCTCTGGCAACCATTGATCTTTTGACTGTCTCCACACTTTTGCCTTTTCCTAAATTTCATATAGCTGCAATCATATAATATGCATGTAGCCTTTGCAGATTGGCTTTTTTTCACATAGCAATATACATTTAAGCTTCTTCCATGTCTTTTCATGGCTTCATAGCATTTTCTCTTTATTGCTCAATGTTGTTCCTTTGTACCGATATACCATAGTTTGTTTATCCATTCACCTATTGAAAAACATCTTGGTTGATTTCAAGTTTTGGCAATTATGAAAGAAACTGTTATAAACATCCATGTGCAGGTTTTTATGTGGACATAACTTTTCAGTTCCTATGGGTAAATACCAAAGAGCATGATTACTAGATCACTGTATGGTAAAAGTATGTTTAGTTTTATAAGAAACTGCCAAGTACCCTGCTAGCAGCAAATGAGAATTTCAGTTGTTCTGCATCATCAACAACTTTGGTATTTCATTATTTGGATTTTAGCTATTTGAATAGGTGTGTAGTGGTATCTCGTTATTCTAATTTAAAATTCCCTGATGACATGGAATGTGTAGCATCTTTTCATATGCTTATTTGCCATGTGTCTATTTTCTTTGTTTAATCATAGTTGTTTTGTTTTGTTTTTTAGCCAATGCCTACTAACTCTTGTCCTCCTGTGTCTATTTATATTGTCTTTTTTCTTTCTTTTTTTTTTTTGAGCTTTTGATCATTGAGTCTTTTTCCTGGTATGTCCAATTATTTTTTATATTAAAATTGGGCTTAACTTATTTTAGGAAACTATAAAGATACCTCCATATTCTGGATGTTGTTATCGTTCTCTTGAAAAGATTTCCTTTTGCCCATGGCAGACAGTTACCATAGGGACTGGAAACCTTAGTCCATTCTCAGTTTGAGCTCATTCAAAGCCTTTTTTTCCGTCTGTGTGAAGGGTGCTCTATTTCTGTCTTGTCCTTCCTCTACGGGTGTTGCCGTTTGGGATTACCATGTGAACGTTTGGATTCTCCCTATTCCCAACTACCCTTGTATTTGTTAGGCTTTAAATGTAATGGTTCCCCCAGCCCTGTGAGACTAAGGATACGTGTAACTTGTCATTCCATTAGTTGTTGCTTTTAGCCTCAGCTCTTGCCGTTTGGCTTCTGTGGTTACAGTCTTTTGAACTCCTTGGCTTTTCAGCTCCTAGGCTATAACATTTGAATCAGCAAATGCCCCAAGGAGAAAAGCTGCACCAAATGTCAAGCTTGCATCTGTGTTTCCCTTCTCTCCAGAACTTGGCCCACATGTCTTGGTGTCTCTCTAACATTCGGATGCTGGCGAACACATGTTTTCTTACTGTATCCAGGTTTTCTAAAATTTCTTTAGACTTCACCTGATCTTATGTTATTATTGAAGTATCATCTCAATTAGCCCTAGGAAGAAAATTTACAATTTTATGTTTTTTTAAATTTTCTATATTACCTCAGTTTCTGTAGAGACCTTTTACCTGATTGTTCAGTCTAGTTCCTGTGTTACCAGTAAGATGGAGATAGGTGGAGTCTAAGAATATTGGGGGGAAAATCACTGATGAATGATATGGCTCGTTCTTTTTGTTTTTCCTCTCCTTATTTACTCTGGCAGCCTACATTTGCCCTTCTTGATTTGACCCAGTTGCCCAGATAACCAACCCACTCTGGCAAAGACATGACTTTACTCTCATAAATGTCTGCATGTTAGGATAAGTTAGATGATGAACACCATGCCAAAGTTCTTTCTGTGACCAGTCAGAATGGCCATCATCAAAAAATCTACAAACAATAAATGCTGGAGAGGGTGTGGAGAAAAGGGAACCCTCTTGCACTGTTGGTGGGAATGTACATTGATACAGCCACTATTGAGTACAGTATGGAGGTTCCCTAAAAAACTAAAAATAGAACTACCGTACGACCCAGCAATCCCACTACTGGGCATATACCCTAATAAAACCATAATTCGAAAAGAGACATGTACCACCATGTTCATTGTGGCAGTATTTACAATCGCCAGGACATGGAAACAACCTAAGTGTCCATCGACAGATGAATGATAAAGAAGATGTGGCACATATATACAGTAGAATATTACTCAGCCATAAAAAGAAATGAAATTGAGTTATTTGCAGTGAGGTGGATGGACCTAGAGACTGTCATACAGAATGAAGTAAGTCAGAAAGAGAAAAACAAATACCGTATGCTAACACAGATATATGGAATCTGAAAAAAAATTCTTCTGAAGAACCTAGGGGCAGGACAGGAATAAAGACGCAGACGTAGAGAATGGACTTGAGGACACGGGGAGGGGGAAGGGTAAGGTGGGATGAAGTGACAGAGTGGCTTGGACATATATACACTCCCAAATGTAAAACACACACTAGTGGGAGGCAGCCACATCGCACAGGGAGATCAGCTTGGTGCTTTGTGACCACCTAGAGGGGTGGGGTAGGGAGGGTGGGAGGGAGACACAAGAGGGAGGAGATATGGGGATATATGTACATGTATAGCTGATTCACTTTGTTATAAAGCAGAAACTAACACAGCATTGTAAAGCAATTCTACTCCAATAAAGATGTTAAAAAAACAAAAAGTTAGAGAGTAAAAAAATTCAAAAGAATTGGCCACACTCCTCCAATAGATTCTCTAACATTTAGCAGAACAGAGTTCACACTGAATCTGGTTTATGAGTAAAAGACAAGTCAACTTTAAAGTGGATCAGAGATGACAACATTTCTTTTCCATGTGGCTGCTTTGGAGCCATATTTCTGCTGACCACTCAAAACCTTCCTCTTGAGTATTCTGTGATATATTAGAACCAGGAATAAGGGGTGTTAGTGCTGGTAGGGTCAGACAGTGGTCTGCGATTTAATTCACATATCCTTTCTGCACCAGACTCTTTAAGATCATTGAGTTATCCTAAGAATTTTGAAGCTGTAGAATTCACGACAGTACATTACAACTTATGCCAATATTACTATTCTCCTGCTCTGACATTCTCCACTGATGGACAGATGAAGGAGAAGGAAGGGCAGTCAGCAGTAACTGAGAGTAAATGAAACTGGAATATTATAATTCAGTATCATTTGAGTGACTGAATTGGCTGGCCCAGTGTTCTCCAGTTAAGGGTGAGGGAAGATTAATCCTGCACATGACACCACTACTGTATTTATACAAGTCTACTGAGACAGTTGTTTGCCTTGATTTGTTTTCTTCATTCATTTCAGTCAGACAGTTGTGTTGACTGATTTTCCTTTTTGATGTATGAAATGACTGTTTGACTGAATTTACCATTTACTTTACACTAGTGCACTGGAAAAATGATACATTCGTCAAATTGGATTGGCAGGTATGAAAATGTTTACCCCAGAACTAGACAGAAATATAATATTGCCTTCTACAGAAATGTAAGTCATATGCCCTGGATTTTGGGGAAATGTTCCAACTTTAACTATTTTGCCAAATTTCAAAAATGTAGGGTAACTGATCCCATAGTAAAAATAAGAAGATCTGTGAAGTCCAGATAAAAATAGTTTTGTGTGACTCTGACAATCACATAACACAAAAGAAAAAAGTATTATGAGATAAATTTTAGTGATTTTCATACTTATTAAGAGGTGTTTCTATGTTAAACTTTTGAGTCTTATTCTAGAAGTTCTGTAGGAACAAACACTTCAAATATATTCATAGAAAACCCTCTTTATTTATAATTCCATTTTTCCAATATTTATAGTTACTATGACAGGCCATTTCTCCACATCCTATCCCATGATTCTCTGCTCCTATTGAACATTTGGAAATTGGTGGCATGAGCAGGAAAGTGAAGCAGTTTTTGAGATTACTGAATAATGCTGATTTTATAAAGACTGCTTTCTTCCATTGTTGACAAACTTATTATGGTACCGATGGTTGGATACTACTCTTAGAGATGAAAAAGGTCTTAAGGAATCTTCCATATTCCATTCACCAATCTGTGTTCTTGTTCAAAGCAAAATTAATTCCTTTCAAAATTAACATATTAGCTTAATAATAATTTTTAGTCTAAAATAATCTATCTGGGAGAATGGGAATTTTTGGTGGGAAAAAGCGACAGAAGATGGGACGAAAAGAGAATTCATAGAAAGACAAAACAGCATTTTTTAAATGGTGGGTATGAACTTCTGTTTCCAACTATATCAGTTTACCTTAGGAAAACACACTAGAAAGGCCAGATAAATCATAAGCAACATTTGACTGTGAGCGTTAGAAAGCTACTGAGGTAGCCATGACCTAGAAAAGTAAAATAGAGAAAGAAACTCACTGAAGTGAGAACAATATTCTGCACATGCTTTTCTAGCCCAGACATTTAGAAACTACTGATGAAGAGCAAAAGGCTGAGAAACCAAATGCGGCTCCTAAGAGGTAGAAAAGCCAGTAGATCTTAGGACAATGTCATAGGACTAAGGAAACCAGAATTGGAATTGAGAAATAACAAGGCAGCTAGAATTTTAAGGACCAAAATCACAGAGAGAGTAAAGATTCAGAGAACAGAGCTGGATTCAGCAACAGTGTTCCCTTGCAGTATTTTCCATGTATAATAGGTAGACAAGGCAAGATGCTAAGAAGTCAAACAAAAGCTAACTGAAGTCAAAACAAAGACTTAGTTGGTTCATAATGCTGAAGAGACAAAATTGGGGTTCAGAACCTATGAAAGATTTGTGGCCCAATGGTAAACTAATGATATGAATTAGGACATTGAAATCTCTACATATGTGTGTGTGTGTGTGTCTGTGTTTGTGTGTGTGTGTGTGTGTGTGTGTGTGTTAGGAAGGTTGAGGCAACATCTACATTGAACCTTATAAAGAAGGAAAATGAGTATGAAGTTGGTCCAGTGACTGAGGTGATCTTCCCCTCTGCTCCCTACCTAAGAATAGGAAATTCTCTCCTCAAGAAAATACAGTTGACCCTTGAACAATGTAGGGGTTAGAGACACTGACTCCCTGTGCAGTCAAAAATCCACATATAACTTTATGGTCGGCCCTTCTTATCTGTGGTTCTGAATCTGAGGATTCAACCAACCACACATCATGTAGTACTGTATTACTTATTGAAAAAAAATCCATGTATAAGTGCATCTGTGCAGTTCAAACCCAGGTTGTTCAAAGGGCAACTGTAATGTCATTCAGATTCTATACAACTTGTCATATCCCAAGTCTGGTATTCACTGAAGAGCCACCAAGACAACCAAGAAAAGGAGAATTAGAATAAAAAACAAAACAGAATCAGAATCATAGATGACCTAAACATTAAAGTTCATACATATTTCGGTAAATATTATCAAGTTCAAGAAAATAGATGACAAGGTGGAGAACTTAACTTGACGAGTAGAAACTACAAACTGATTGAAGTTGAACTGATAGAATTAAAAACTATACGAAATTTAAAACTCGGTACTGGATTGGACACAGGTAAAGAGAGGTAAGTGAACTGGAAGATAGAGTAGTAACAATATTAAGAGTAAAGCATGGGAAACGAAAAGAATAAAAAGTAGACAAAAGCGCATTTGAGACACATGGGCCACAGTAAATATTTTTTATCATATGTGTAAACCGGAGTCCAAAGAAAAAAGGAGAGAGAGATTGGGATGAAAACAATATTTCAGAAATATTAACAGCTGAGAGTTCTCTAAAACTAAAAAGAATATATGGAGCCATAAATTCAATAAGCACTAAAAAATGCAACAAGAACAAATCCAAAGAAAACCACACATGAGATCACCACAGTACAATTCATGAATAGCAATGAAAAGCATAACATCTTAAAAGCTGCCCGACGAAAAAGAGAGAGATTACTTTCAAAGGAACAATAGGATTAAGATTACAGCTTTCTTCTCAACGAAACTGACTGGATACTAGAAAATAATGGAATAATATTTTTAAGTGCTAAAGAAAAGAACTGCCCATTGGGAATTCTAGAGGCAGAGAAAATGTTGTTTGGAAGGAAAGATGAAATAAGGAAATTTGCAGACAAACAAAATTTAGAAAATATGTTCTTATCAGAACTGCCTGAATTAAATTATAAAGGGAGACCCACAGGCTGAAGGAAGATTATCATAGACGAAAATAAGGACTTTATAAAGAATTATGTATAACAGAAGGAATAAATAAGTGGATAAACCTAAATAAAATCTAACAGCACAAAAAAGTAATAATAAAATATATCAAAAATTAAAATGCATTAAAAAAATGGAAGAGAAAAAGTAGTAAAAGATATTTAAGATCTCAGCATTGCTTGAGAAGCAGTAAAAGAGCTAATAAGTCATGGTACATGTGTAACTGCTACTTATGTACAAATAACAAGCTAATACAAGGGAAAATGGAATTTGAAGAAATCTAAAAGGAAGAAAGAAGAGCAAAAGGAACATAACAAGGTGGGACAGATAGTAAACGAGGAGTAAACGGTCTACAAGAAAATACCTTAACTGTAAATACTCAAATTAAAGGACAAGGATTATTCAAACAAAAAACGTAATTCTATGCCACCTACAAGAGACAAGAGTCAGATTGAAAATTAAAGGATTCAAAAATTATGTCCTAACAACAATAAGTAAAATTGAAGAAGATTTTTTAATATTAACATAAATTTGAAAGCAAAAAGTATCACTGGCGATAAGGCAGGATAATAAAACCCACTGTTACTTTACAAGGAATATATTATAAATCTAAACTTCAATGCAATAGATGAAGGGAAATTCCAAAAAACTAAGTAGAAATAGAAAAATCTAAATTACCTAGATCAGTAACATAGAACCACAACAACAAATCAGCAGGTTAGAGAAGATCTGAATACCATCATTAAAAACTTTGGCCTACATTTACATAAAACACTGCAACAACAATGATGGAATATATATATTATGCAGAAAATTTTAGGTGCACATGGCACATTTATAAAATTGACTATATTCCGGTTATAAAACAAGACTCCGAATAAGCAAGAATTTAAAAAATATATAACCAATATTTTGCCAAATAGTTGGATATTAAAAACATACTTCTGATCATTATGTAAGTCAAAGATAAAGTCGCAATGGGAATTAGAATTTTGTTAATTGAATGATAATGAAAATATGCCATAACAAAACCTGTGGGTTGCAAATAAAGCTGTGGCCACAGAGAAGTTTATGTATTCAAATTATATTTTCTAAATGTAAAAGGGAAAGGAATAAAGCAACTAGAAGATAACCTATCACCCTGAGGTAGGCAGCTCCTGAAGTGTACCTGGTGGGGAAGGCAGGGCAGAACTTCAGGAGGCCAGCTGAGAGCACGGTGAACGCCACGTCAGGAGCAGTCTCCAAGAAAGAGCATTTAATGTACAAAGGGATGACTAAAATATATTTAAGAGCTAGCACCCTGACTCCTCTTAAGGATGACTTAACTTTGCTGGGGAAAAAATAAGAAGTGCTCGATGTAGAAGGTGAATAGCTTTATAATTCCCAGGAGAATCTTGGTACCAGGACCACACAATGAAGAACTTGGAGTCCCCGTGGCTAATCCAGCAGAGAGAAAAGGAGAAACAGAGATGCGAGAGAAAATAAAGGGAACTCTTGGTGGAATTTGGTGCTGCTGCAGGCCCAAGTCCAGGTATGTGCTCTCTAGCTCCCCATCTTAAATAAAAGCCACCATGTTCCTCAGTCTTTCAGGTACTTAGAATTTCTCTTTAGAACCTGAAAATGGGGTCAGGTTTCCTGTCTGCATTGCTACAGTCCAAAATAGAGGCAGGATGGTTGAAATAGTTCTCTATCTGGCAGAGGAGGCCTTGAAGCTGTGAGCCACTCACTGCAAACCAGCAGGACATGAAGGATTCTTGAGCAGACCTGAAGCTACTGGGAGGCCTTTCAGGTGTTAAATCCCATAGTAAATACTGTACCTTCATTGGCCCCTTCTCCCTCTCTGTCCAGTCTTCCTCCACACCCATGGGGGCCCAAAGGGGTTAAATGAGCACTCTTTGACTTGTACTTGGTGGTCCCAGAACTTGACTTGGGCTTGGAGACTTCCATGAAAAGTCTGCCTTCCACCTACTGGCTTGGGTTTCTTGGTCTCTCTGCTCCAGGCTAATCCCTTCAACCTGCTTTTTCCATTTCTGCCAATAAGCCCCCTCTCCAGACCTTCCTAATGCTCTTCTGGGGTGGGAGGAGACTTACTGAGGGCAATGTTTATTTCTAGAGGGAGAGGTGACCACATGACCTCACAGTGGTCATCCCCTTGATTACTCAGTTTCTGTCTAGATTAGTCGTGGGTGTCTGTGCACCCCAGCCTCACCCCCAGGAGTCTTTAGATCACTGTCCTTATCTCAGCCCTGAGCCTCTCTCTATCCTCCTTCCCTCTCTCTCCTTACCCATCTTTACCCACAGACTCGCAGACTTTCTGGACCTCTGAGGACGACAAGCACTTCACAGAACCTCTGCTACAGAACCAAACATACTGAAATGACTCTTTACAAAGCTATTGAAACAACAGAAAAAGAATACATGAGGATTGTTTCTCCTGAGGGTTCAATTACCTAGGGGGCCTTTAGCAAACTTTGATTGATAAATCTAACCTTTCCTTCCTTGGCAATAGTTGATCACACTGTGAGGAAAACAAGTTAGAGAAAGGAAAAATAATATTTGGATTTCAATGAAATAATAAAGATGCAGGGACTATCTTTGACTTTTGCAAGCTGAGAAGAGGTTTACATTTTGATTATTTGATGGCAGGAATCCCTTTTAAAACAGGGCCAGTATGCATGATGCATTTAAAAATCAACGTTTTCAAATAGAGCCATAACCCCCACAAGATTTCCTGATTTCTCTGGGGTCAGATAAACCATCACATTTCACAGTGGTGCCCTGTATAAGAAAGTGATAAACATAATCTGGAAGCACGGCAGTGGCTAAAAATATGGAGCTGGAAGGCATTCGTTGAAATGATTTTTTGCTTTTAATTCATTGCATAAAATGCTAATGTCCAAATTCAGGCAGGTAGATCTTACCAACCATCAAGAGCTTCAACCCTGCTAACAGCTAAGTGTGCACTTTTAAACCCTACTTTGACTGCTCCAGAAACTTACTAGGTTTCTTTAATGCCTCTGTTACTATTTCCTTTGTGTCATTTTGCTTTTCTTTAAAAACATAGCTGTGTGACCTTGGGGAAGTTATATTATTTCCTTGAGACTTGGTTGCCTTCTCTGTGAATATCTGGGTATAATTTTAGTATTGCTCAATAGAATTTTTGGTGATAATGAAAATATTCTATATCTGTACTATGCAAAGCAGTATTCAATAGCTACATGGAGCTAATAAACATCTTTGAAATATGGCAAATGCAACTGAGGAACTGAATTTTTAACCTTATTTTAAAATTTGTTTCCACATAAAGAATGCCACGTGGCTAGCATCTGTTGACAGATGCTAGACAGATCTACATAATATTTTAAGAACACTCTCCACTCAAAAACTCTACTATTCATTAAGTCAACCTAAATAATTTTGCCCTCTGACAAACAGAAAATAATTTATGCTTCCCTTGAAATTATCTGTCAAGACCTTTAGCAGTTAGGGGACATTATATTCTTAAAATTGACTTTGCTTTATGAAACTTTAATAATGTTGGAGTTCTCTGCCCTTGGTACCACCTTTGTGATGATGGGAAATACTGTGGATGATCAAGGACTATTTCAAGAGAACATGGAGAGAAACCGTCTGGATTTAATTTCATTATGAGGATGTCAAAATGTTAAATTACTTAAAATAAAACCCATATTGTTTTTATGCTAAGTTATAGTCTACATGTAGCTGGAAAAATGTTAAAAATATTTTTAAAGAACTACACATCTGGGCTTCCCTGGTGATGCAGTGGTTGAGAGTCTGCCTGCCGATGCAGGGGACACTGGTTCGTGCCCCGGTCCGGGAAGATCCCACATGCCGTGGAGTGGCTGGGCCCATGAGCCATGGATGCTGGGCCTGCGTGTCCGAGCCTGTGCTCCGCAACGGGAGAGACCACAACGGTGAGAGGCCTGCGTACCGCAAACAAACAAACAAAAAAATTAGAAGTATCTGAAATAAGCCTAAATTCAGAGTTAATCAGATTGGCCTGCTTTCTCAGGGGGACTGGAATTCACTGCTCTTTCCCCTCAACTCCCTGATGTCAGTGGCACTTTCCACAGATGAGGTGGCCTTCTCTGCCTACTGCAGAAGCTCAGTTCCCCCAGGCCCACTCCCTGTTTGAATCCCACCCTTGAGGCCAGGTGCCACCCTTCCCAGAACATTCGTGGTCTCATTTCAGTTTTTGACCTGCTCAGATTGAGTCCCTGTAGACTCTTTCTCAGCTTGAAACCTGATCTTCAACCCCTTTCCCTGACCTCGATGGTTACCTTCCTACTTTAGGTCTCAGGTGCTTTAGCTATAAAATGATATAGTTGCTCTTAATTCTAAAGTCTTCTTTCTAAAGCTCTACAATGTGGTGGCTCCTTGAAAATGTTTCTCTTTGCTGGTTTTAATTTTGTAGAGAATTAAAACCACAGCTACTCTAAAAGACAGTATGTTACATTGGATAAGGAAAGTGTGTTTTTGTAGTTAGATTAACAGGGATGGAAGACGACTTAGTATGTTTTAAGATACTCATGATCCATTCTAGTGAGAGTCAGGGGAAGAAGGGGAAGAGAGTTAATAAAATACCAAACCATTGTGACAAATTAAGTTAACCAAGATGTAGCTGATTAGTTACTACTTGAATAAGCCACACATATCCAATTCAAGTTTTCCTTTATTTTTCTAAGAAGGGATCCCAGTGAACTGAGTCCCATGTTCAGGAACTCCACGTTCAATGGCTTAGTCTTTAAAAACTGTTATGTTGGGGCTTCCCTGGTGGCGCAGTGGTTGAGAGTCCGCCTGCCGATGCAGGGGACACGGGTTCGTGCCCCGATCCCGGAAGATCCCACATGCCGCGGAGCGGCTGGGCCCGCGAGCCATGGCCGCGGAGCCTGTGTGTCCGGAGCCTGTGCTCCGCAACGGGAGAGGCCACAGCAGTGAGAGGCCCGCGTACCGCAAAAAAAAAAAAAAAAAAAAAAAAAAAAAAAACTGTTATGTTGCTGGAAGAAGAAATATTTCCCATCAAGTCCTAATTGATGTTTAGCTATCACGCACATTTGAAATAAATTTATTACTTTGCCTGATCTCAGTGTAATACATTCCAAAGGGGCAAAGAGCACACGAAAATTTATGGAGTCTCCATCTTCTACACTAAAGTGTGCAATAAATTACATAATATTGGGCCGTGAAATTCACAAGCCATAGAAACCACACCATTAGCAATGTATACAGTGGTAAACAGCAGGTAATGATAATCATATAAAACAAAATAGACTGTGTGTGTTGGCACTGCTGCCAATAAAGCAATCATTAAATGCATTCATAGGCATCTACGCTAGGTAAGCTCTTTGAGGGTAATTGCTATGAATTCTACATACCTGTCAGGATATTATATATAGTCCAGTTTCTACGGCCTTTATTCAGAGACGCTGAGAAACGGTTACTGTGGGTAAATTCAGACCTTTTCTCAATATAGAATTTGGTCAACATGCATTCTGAACAGCAAAATTTCACACTGCTTTCAATTTCCTACAGTAATTGCCACCTCAACAAATGCAGGATTAAGTATAATGGATTATAAGAAGTTAGAAAGGAAAGATGGAAGAAAAGAAGGAAGGTAGAAAAAAGTTGCGTATGGAGTACATCAACATTTACATAAAGAGTGGACCTAAAACTAACCTGAGGTTACCCTAAACTATTAGCGTATGATATAGAAGCATAAATGAAAAAAAAAAACCAGCAAGGAAAACTCAAAGATTCTTTTTTTGTTTACTTTACTGCATATACACGTCCGTCTTAAACAATCTATATGCTTATATCCAATAAGAGCATTGTTTTGCAAGGCTATTTGGGTTCTATCAGCAGGTAAAGGTCGGACAACTCAACTTTAGCAGAGTTAGCCTTCAGGTGAATAATTGCTTCTTTCAGGTTGTGAGCATTTCAATTTTCCAGAAATGTTTCCCAAAAAATGAAAACTAAAAGAGTCCTAGGACAGCGTCCTTTAGAAGTTTTATAGTATCAAGGTTTTTGGAGGAAGAGTATCCTTGTCGATTATCAACACAATGATTCCAAGCAGGTCAATTTATGCTGAGAATATTATATAACAGACCCCACTTCACCTCCATTATACTGACAATGATCTTCCTTACTTCAACCTTGTGCTTCTTAGTAAAGTTGAAAAT
This sequence comes from Mesoplodon bidens, assembly GCF_964165515.1. Classification (NCBI taxonomy): domain Eukaryota; kingdom Metazoa; phylum Chordata; class Mammalia; order Artiodactyla; family Ziphiidae; genus Mesoplodon; species Mesoplodon bidens. Next base: position 105,013 of record NW_027671287.1, read on the forward strand.
ACTGAGCCAAGAACAGACAGTGACAATGCCAGAGACTCAGATGTACCTATAGGTGCCTTCAGACAACATCAGTCACCCAGGCTAAAGTCCTGGTTTAAAACAGCCCAACATGAATGAATCTCAAAAACCATATGCTGAGCAAGTGAAGCCAGATCAAAAGGGCACCTACCATATTATTCAACTTACATGAAATTCTAAACTGGGCAAAATTCATCTCTAAAGATAAAAATCAGATCCGTGGTTGCCTTGGGGTGGGAGATGGGGATACTTTTGCAAAAGCCTAGGAGGAAATTTTCTAGGGTTTTAGAATTGTTATCGATCTTATGGGGGTGGTAGTTATACAAATGTGTACATTAATTAAAAGTCATTGAACCGTTGACTAAACATGTCTGCATTTTATTGTGTGTAAATGATACCTTAATAAAGTTGATTACAAAATGAACCAAAAACAAAACAAAGAAGAAGAAAAACCTCTCAAGACCTCAAAGGAAATACACTGTTTTCTTCCAGGGTACCAGATTGGAAATGAGGCACTGGTCTGTTCTACCCTCAGATTATCCCGAGGATTATCTAGTCTATTTGAAAGCACTAGAGTCCCCTATCAGAAAAACTCACCCCATGTTTAATTACTTTGATTTCTTCTCTGCCTCTTCTCCCACACGGTGAAGTCATTTACGGAAGAAAAACCAGCTTTTTCCAACTTTGCATCATCACATATTCTTTCCAAAGCTACTATTTATGGAACAAAATTTGGCTACACTTTGTAAAAATCTAGTTTTTTGAGCCTTACAAATCTTAAAAGTTAACCTATTGCCTCCTTTGGAATTTGGAAAAAAAATTATTTTGAAAATGAATAGCTGAGATTTGACATTTTTGTGTTTTGTGATTTTCTCTTCCCCTAAGAGAGAAGTGAGTAGGAATGAGAAACACATACATAAAGAAAAAACAAATTATCTTGCTGCCTTTGCATGGTTATAATTTATAGGAAGCCCTTTTCAACAATAATCTATTATCAGAATCAATAAAAATAATCTCCATGAAGGCCAGGCCAGGATATTTGTCTCTTTTTCAGCAGATTGCAATACAAACCACATTCATGGATATGCTTCTTCATGATCTTTGTAATACTGTAACAGCTGACCATTTCCTCATGCCTCTTCACCTTAACTTAAACCTGGTTTTTCATTAATGACCTCACATTTCCTTCTCTATCACTTGGTTGTCGGCCTCTTTTCCAACTCCAACTCCAACTCGCATTTCACTCTGGAACCAAAGGAAGACTCACACCTTCCTGCTTTTTAGTGGTACCGCAAGGTCATTACCATATTGTGATCACCCTGAAGAACAGCCAGACAATTGTTATTGCAGAGCCATCTGACAGTTTGTAGCTCTAAAAATTAACTAAGGACCGCATTTGTCAAAAATACCCTAGTTTAAGATTTTGGTAATATAGCAACAGTAATTCCGAAGTCATTTATGACGATCAGTGTGGGAAGCACCCTCCTTCGGGAAGATCCTTTGCCATACAATACACTTTCCCTGTCAGGTAATAAGGAAGCACGGCCGTGGAAATTAAACTTTTGTGGAAAGAAATACTTGGCTTCGAGAAGGCTTGAAGTTCATACATTTTTCTTGAATTAGATTCCCCATTAATTACATTATCCACAGAGAGGTAATTATCAGAATTATGTAAGCAGTTAAGGAGATGCTACTCCACATTCTTTCAGCTTGTTGACCTTTCTCACTTTATTTCATGTGGCTATCTGAAACATCAGTGATTTACATGTCTTTCTTTTTTTTTTAACAGATTTCTGTGTGTGTGTGTGTGTGTGTGTCCCCATGATGAAAACATCATTAAAATAAAATATCATGAATAGACTCTTAAGAAGCAGAGTCTACTTAAAGTCCTGGAAAATGTGAAAGCACTAATATTCATGGACAACTCTACACTCTGAACGCTACTCCAAATTTTATTGATCTCTATTTTGTCTAGGAGTTTTTCAAATTTTCTACCATGATCATTTGTTAGTTTTATAATTACATAATAAAGGCATTACATCATACAATCTTTTGTTATCCATTGCAGTTTTAAAACTATTCCTTTCCTTGTCCTCAGCAGATATGTCATAGATTATTAGTACACAAGCAAAGACTTTCAACATAACAGTACTTTATAGTGAGAAGAACTATACTGAGCTATCTCTATCCTAAGACAATGCACTAGGAAAGCACTAGGAATTCTTAAGCACTAGGAATACAGAGACAATCAAGGGGCAAGTCCCTTGCCTTCGAGTATACATAATCATTATAGCAAATGCTTAAATAGCACTTAGTATATAATTCACCACAGCAGTCTTATTATACTCCTTTTAAATAGGTGAGCAGAGGAAGCCACAGGGAAGTCATAGGGTCAAGCCAGAATTTGAACCTAGGTAGACTAGTACACTGTCCACGGCTTTAACTACTATGATAATATATATATATATATATATATATATATATATATATATATATATATATGTCATATATATATCTATATAACTCCAAGTATTCCGAAGTTACAAAGCACTTATCTACCAAAACTCAAAAAGGAGCACACAAAATTGCATAGAAAATAAACATGTAAAAGGTCATAAATAAACCACAATATAACCTGCTCCACATAATATACTGACTGCAGTGTCCTGGGCCTCTCCCATCCTTAGGTAGCTGGAAATTACAATAAAATAATACTTTTCACTTTTGGAAGCCACACTATCTCTCATATCAACCAACCAATTACTTCCTTATAGAGAATAGGAAATTAACCTGAATATCAGAAAAAAATATATATATATAGCATTACTGATGTAGAATCTTTATTTAAAGACAATAACTTCAATAGCAGAGGGAACTTTACCATTGCAGGCTTCAGATAACCTCTATATTTCTCAGATTTTATGCTAAATCATAAAATGCCATATTGTGTCTGAAGCTATTTTTTCAATAGTCCATTTTCTTAAATGGACTAGCAAAGCAGTAAATACTGAGGAAAATTTTGGCTCCCCAATCCTAAAGCCATTCTGATTATGCCTGGGTCATCATGGGGACATCATCGGAACTACCAGAGGACTGGCAGAAATACCAGTGGTCTAGCCAGCTTATAAATTAGAAATTATACAGAATCCAATTTTATTTTTTTGTTAAGTAATTCCTATGAGGTTTTTGGGATGTGAATGTAAAGTCCTTTGATGTGTAATCTTTATCCATTAGATAGGGAACAATGCCAATCCCCATCATAAATACGTTCCCAATCTGACACTGAAAATCCACTGTAGGGCATAGGACCTGCAAATAGGATATGAATCACACACATTCATCCACTCATTCAGACAATCCACAAATATTCATTTTTAAGTCTACTATATGCCAATAATGTACCGGGCTCTAAGATGCTACACCATGCTAAATGCTGAAACAGACATACTCAGTTCTGGCCCTCCTGGAACTTATGACCTACAGAAGTGCCTTCATTGTAAATGGTCAGGACTCAGCCAATGCTATTATCATCAGCAGGTGACCAAATGATAGAGCTTGCTTTCTAAACAAGCTCCACACTCTTTGCTTTCAACATTTTTGCTTTCCTTCAAGCCACATAATCCAGTGGTCAGTTTCTCCCAGTTAGTGAGGTTTGGGGAAAATGTACCCAGTGAACAATTCCTTGTGGCCTCACTCTTTCCTCACACTCTCCTCTGTGCTCTTGAGCTAAAGAGACCTGGATTCAAGTCACTTGCTCTAACCTTATTATTTTAAAATAGGGCTGCTCCTGCTTTGAGGATTTCCACGGGATCAACACAGTAGCAAAGCAGCACTGAATCAGAAGCAGGTAAATTTCAAAATGACAGCTCTAAAAATATCCACTCTCCTTTTGTTCTCCTCCTATCCCTTTGCTCTGAACACCTCTGCTCTGAGGCTTTGCCTTTACCCTTCTCTGATTACTGCTCCAAAAGGGTTTCCAAGAACCGGGAGTATTTATGGTTTCACTTGCTCCCAAGTCCTTGGTGGAAAAGGATGCTTGCTTTCTGATTCTTACTAATTCCACACTCACATTGTTAACACAAAAATCATCATTTAAAAAAAAATTTCCTCAGCTTCATATTTCATCTGGGCCAACACTGAAAGAATATTTTCAAAGAAACAATATCCTCTCTCCTTTGCTCTTCTGAGTTTCACGTTTTTACCTCCAGTCTCATTTTCAACCCTTATTACGGGATGCATCACCAAAATAGAAGAAAGTTCTTTCTGCTTTCCCTGTACCAGCCAATTATTCTACTTTGTTCTGTCTCTAACGAACAGAATGCGAAATCAACACAAAGCCTGATTATGTGACCTCTTCCAAGGGAAAGGTCTGAGAGTTGTCTATTTACTAATGAAGCTCAGTGTGTATTAAGGGTTGACTGAAGCAATCATCAGGAATTTTCATCCCTTAAATTAGTGTTTTCCACCAGATGCACATCGTTCATTTCAGATAATATAACTTTTAAGTTCAGGATACAACTGGACAAAAGAAAAGAAAAAAAAGTAACCAACACAACATTTGCAGTAATAACACAGTAACAGCTATCATCCTTCCCTGAGGAATTCAGCCTACTTTATGGACACAATTTAGTACAAACTCATAAGAAAGCTAACAAAGCCCAAAACCACTTCACAATAGTGTAGAGAGGTAAAGGTCAAAACTTATTACTGCCAGGCCCAGCAGACAATGGCACCTACTGAAAAGAGCACAGGACAGGAAAACCTGGAAGCCTGTGTTCCAGCTTCGGTTATTCCTGTAAGCATTGGTATGATCTGAGTGAACTCAGCCTGCCCTGCTTTTTCCGTTTATAAAAACCTACATCATCCTCTCATTAGAATGAAATGCCGCATCTGAAAAGTTGCAGATCTCTTTAGGAAAGAAACAAAACTCATGTTTCTAACCAAAATGGAATAATTCAGTCAATGGAGACATAATAAAAAGCTGCCATAAAGCAACTGTTTACTTGAAATCTATCTTTTGTGGTGTATTTATATGGGTAAGGAGTGTAAGGATATCATAAGTAGAGTTACCAATTCTTCCAGAAATCAAGGTCATTGAGTTCAGATTCCAACTTTGACCTTGACCCAGGCTTACAGAGATGTAACATGTGCCAATACCTCATATCCACCATACATGGGAGAAACAAGGTATGCAGACAGATCTTCTTCTAAGTATCCCATATGTAGTGGTTTTAATACAGGGTCTCAGATTCGTTGCCATTCTTCACATCCAGATGTGGGCATTTTCCCTTGAATTTGGGCAGGCTTTCCATGGCTTCAAACAGTAGAGCAGGGGTCAGTAAATTATGGCTGGTGGGCCAAATCTAGGCCTCTACCGGCTTTTATAAATGAAGCTTTATTGGAACACAGCCATGTTCCTTAGTATATGTATTGTTTGTGTCTGTTTTCACATCACAGCAGCGGAGCTAAGTAGTTGCAAAAGAGACTGTATGGCGTGTAAAGCCTAAAATATTGACCGTCTGACACTTTATGGAAAAAGGTCTCCAACGCCTGCAATAGTATAAAGTGATACTATGTAACATCTAAGACTAGGTCATAAAAGGTCATGCAGCTTTTGCATGATTCTCCTGGAATGCTTCAACCCTGAACGCTCATTCTTGGGATACTCTATCTTGAATCCTAACTACCACGTTATGAGAAGTCCAAGCCACATGGGCAGCCATCTATAGGCACTCCAGGCAACAGTCTTTGTTGGGCACAGTGTTCAAGTCATCCCATCTCAAGGGCCAGACATGTGAATTAAAATTATCTAGATGATTGCAGCCCCAGCCATTTGAATCCTCATGAGCTGAGGTTTCAGACATCAGTCACAGAGTAGAGACAAGCCATCTCCTCTGCGTACTGTTTGAATCGCTGACCCACAGAATCTGGGCACATATTACAATTTTTGTTTATTTCACCACTAAGTTTGGACTTCTTTATTATGTAGCAATAGATAACTACAGCACTGTGTCTGTACACAGGAGATCTACATTTCACAGAGCACATACTTTTAGATGTGAATGTTGACTGCTCAATTTCTAAGAAGAACGTATACACACATATAGGTACAAAATAGTTATGTATATGTAAATATTAGACCTATATAAACTAATCTATATTATCCATAAAATGAGGGGCCCTTGATAATGGCTAACATTTCTTTTCAGTATTTATTGTGTTCCAAGAACTGATAAATTCTTGCATTGTATGAATTTTTTTAACCCTCATAGCAACTCGCTGAGAGAAGTAATGTTATCTCTATATTATAGATGAGAAAACTGAGGCAAAAACAGATAACATGCTCAAGAGTACTCAACAAGTAAATTTTAGAGTCAAGATTGGAACCCAAGTTCTCAAGGTTTAGATCCCTTACTCTTAGTCACCAAGCTATATACTGAGTAAGGAGATGAAAGCTGAAGCCATTACCTCATGCTCAAGAAGGTAGACAGAAACTTAGCAGGCATGGTTGAAAGAAAACAGGACTTGGAGTCGTAAGTCCAGAGCCTGAGTTATGAAATGAATTCTCCTCTCATCTAGATATAGGTTTGTTTTTAGAAAATGAAAAAGATCACTGCATATTTTGATGGTTAATTTCTGTACTTAATGATTACAAAAGAATGGAATTTTACCAGGGAGCTATTTTGCAATGACATAACTTATTGATTCAAATTCAAACCTTTATTATAAATTCTTGATTCAAAAGCAAATCTTTATTAAGTCTCCGTTGCATCAGAAGTCTTTCCCATTCTTCATTTCTTTTAAAACCCTTTCCTGTCTACTCTTGGCCAAAGCTTGAAGCCTAATTTAACATTGGAAATAAAATAATGAAATAGTCATAACACAGCAATTCCAATGCCTACTGAAATGGAAGCTCTAAATAATTTTCCAGATAATTTAGGAAATCAAAAATATTTACATCATAGATGCAAAGAGAGAAGTTACTTGTGTAATAAAATAAATGGTGAGACAAAAAGTTTCTGGTCAAGTAGATTTGTTTAAATATGAACACTAATTTGAGCTCTATCCCGGTGCTAAAACCCAGTGACAGGTTGCATACAGTTTCTAAAGGGATAGTTCAGTGCATTGGGTCAAATTCATGACATAAAATGTGGTATTATTAGTAGTACTAGAAGACAGAGTGTGACTGTCTTCTTTGGGACATAGATAAAGACCCCAAGTTAGACAATATCAAGCACAAGTTATGTAGAATAAGATATTATCTCAGTCTTTGGAACATGTCATCCAGGATTGAACAAGAGGCAGATTTATTATGAAGTACATGAAGCCAGAGACAGTAAGCAATGAGTGGTAGTTGGTTAAAATAGACAGGTTTTAGAAGTAGAGGCAGGGATGTAGAAAACAAACTTAGGGTTACCAGGGGATTGTGGTGGGGAGGCTAAATTGGGAGATTGGGGCTGAAATATACACACTGCTATACATAAAATAGATAACTAATAAGAACCTGCTCTTCTTATTAGCACAGGGAACTCCACTCAATACTCTGTAATGGGCTATTTGGAAATGACTCTAAAAAAACCTAAAAGTGGATATATGTATATGTATAACGGATTCACTTTGCTGTACACGTGAAATTAACACAACACTGTAAATCAACTATATTCCAATAAAAATTTTTTTTAAAATAGGTTTTAAGAACCATAGTCAGGGAGCAGTGTGGATTGGAAAGACCTGGCAAGAAATGTTTCTGCATCCTCAGACAATGCTCCCCAAGCTGGCTATTGCAAGGGTGAGCATTTAAGAGATCTTTGACCTAAGGAGGACAGAAGATTAACAATCAACCCCAATGTGCATGAATTATTCTCCTCTGTGTTATCAGAAATCAGATGGCATCCTAGAGCAAGGGTCAGCAGATCTTTTCTGTAAAGGGTCAGATAGTAAATATTTTGGATTTTGTGTACCATACCTCTCCGTTGCAACTGCCTATCTGCTGCTGTAGCACAGAAACAGCCATGCACCATACATTAATGAATGGGTGTGGCTGTGTTCAAGCAAAATGTTATGTACAAAACCAGGAGTCAAGCGAGATCTGATCAGTGGGCCAGAGTTTGAGGACCCCAGTTCTGGGTCAGTGTTCACAGCTGAATGAGTCATGAGGCCTTAAGTTCCAGTTCTCATTGTACTAATTTCTACCTGGGTGAACTTGGGTTCATCCTTTTATTTATATGGGCCACTATATTAGTCAAGCTTCTCCAGAAAAACAGAACCAACAGCATGTGTATACAATGTGCCCATATATATTGATAGATATAGATCTAGATATCAATAATGATACCTAGATCTATATCCATATCTATATAAAGATAGAGAAAGAGAGAGAGAGATTTTAAACAATTGGTTCACACAATAATAGAGGCTTGGTCAATTCAAAATCTGCAGGTTAGGCTGTCTAGAGACTCTAGGAAGAGTTGCAGTTCAATTTCTGTAGGTCTTCTGGCAGAATTCCTTTTTGCGACAGGGAGGTCAGTCTTTGTTTTATTAAGAGCTTCAACTGATTGGATGAGGCGCACCCATACTATGGAGGATAATCTGCTTTACTCGAAGTCCAACACCAATTTAAATATGAATTTCATCCAAAACACCATCACGGAGACTACCCTGGTGGCGCAGTGGTTAAGAATCCGCTTGCAAATGCAGGGGACACAGGTTTGAGCCCTGGTCTGGGAAGATCCCATGTGCCGTGGAGCAAATAAGCCCGTGCACCACAGCTACTGAGCCCGTGTACCTAGAGCCCATGCTCTGCAACAAGAGAAGCCACCACAATGAGAAGCCTGCACACCACAACAAAGAGTAGCCCTTGCTTGCTGCAAATAGAGAAAGACCACGTGTGACAACGAAGACCCAACGCAGCCAAAAATATAAATAAATAAATAAATAAAAATTGTAAAAAACACGAAAACACCATCACAGAAATATCCAGAATAATATCTGACCAAATAACTGGGCATGGTGGCCCAGACAAATTGACATAGAAAATTAACCACCTAAGCCATAGTTTTGTCATCTTTTACTGAGAAATTTGACTTATCTGAACTATTTTGATAACTAGAAGATACCTTCTAGAGGTAACACCCTCAGGTTTTTACATGATAGGCAGCAGAGGGAAAGAGCCCATTTGTCCAGTCCGATGACACCTAAAGGATAAAATTCTGTCTTCTCTTTCCAACCCACAAGGATGAATGCCAAAAATACATCACTTATATCTGCTTTAGCTAACATAGGATAGGTCTGGAACAGACCTATGCTCCCAGTAAGCCTCATGAAATGCTATTTCATTAAGGGGAGACTTTACTTGCTAAGATTAGAAGCAAAAGAGGGTGGTGGATGAAACACTGCCCAAGGATATAAGTTCATGCAAGGAAGCAGGAGAGAGAATGGGTATCCGAAGATGTGCGCTCTAAGCCAACACTAATTCCAAAGCATCAGGTTATAATTCAGGGAGCACAACTGCTGGGGGTTTTTTCCCCCTCTTTTTTTCCCCCAAAGAGGGACAAATCAAGCATACTGACAAAGGAAGAGCATTAGTCACCACAGATAAATTCCTTTTTAGAGGTGATCTCACAAATAATTTGGCTCAGTGTAGACTATGATTTGGTTCCAAAAACCATAAGCTAGAGCATTTCATTCCAGGTCCCTCCTCAAATATCCATGATAGGTAGAAATTTGGCATCGGTAGTTCTTGAAATCTCCCCAGGTGATTATAATATGCAACCAGGGCCGAGAATCTGGAGATGTAGAGAGAATTTAAATTGAACTTTAGTTAAACAGTAAAACAAGCTCTGACTCTACTGGCTGGAGCTAGAAAAGGGATATGCATTTACTGGGATGAGAAGATAAAGAAAACCAGGGAGTAAATCAAATGCTTTACACCTGTGCTTAGCTAATTGTTACTCAGATAATTCAGACAATCTTACAGCACCTGAACCCTGAAATTCCTTAGTTCTGTTTAAAAAAAAAGTAACTCTTCAAGTAACCGAACTCTGAGAATCATGTAAATCATAAAGAAAAAGAAGAAATCTCATTTTTTGAATTAGTTGATTTCATATATACTGTTTCACTTTCATGATATTAACTAGTTAGCTTTCTTTCCATTTTATGTTTGAGGAAAGTAAGGCTTTAAAAATCTTAGTAATTTTCTCAAGGTCACTTGTTAAGGGTGTGGTAGGCAGCATAATGGCTCCTAAAAATGCCCTCACCCTAATCCCTAGAACCTATTAATATGTTACCTTACATGGTGAAGAGGACTTTGCAGATATGACTGAAGTTACAGACCTTGAGAAAGATTATCCTGGATTACCTCATGGAACAAATCTAATTGCATGAGTCCTTAAAAGTAGAAAACCATTCCCAACTGTAGAAAGAGAAAGAGAGAGATGTCTTAATAGAAGCAGAATCAGAGAGATTCAACATTTTGGGTTTTGTAGGTGGAGAAAGGGGACTCTGAGTCAAGGACTACAAGTGACCGCTGGAAGCGGATAAAGTCCAGGGAACAGAAACACCCCTAAGAGCCTCCAGAAAAGAATGTAGCTCTGCCAACACTTTTTTTTCTTTTTTAACCATCTATATTGGAGTATAACTGATTTACAATGGTGTGTTAGTTTCTGCTTCATAACAAAGTGAATCAGCTATACGTATACATATATCCCCATATCTCCTCCCTCTTGCATCTCCCTACCACCCTCCATTCCCGATCGCACCCTTGTAGGTGGACACAAAGCACAGAGCTGATCTCCCTGTGCTTTGCGGCTGCTTCCCACTAGCTATCTATTTTACATTTGGTAGTGTATATAAGTCCATGCCACTCTCTCACTTCATCCCAGATTACCCTTCCCCCTTCCTGTATCCACAAGTCCACTCTCTACGGCTGCGTCTTTATTCCTGCCCTGCCCCCTAGGTTCTTCATAACCATTTTTTCTTTTTTTTAGATTCCATATATATGTGTTAGCATACGGTATTTGTTTTTCTCTTTCTGACTTACTTCACTCTGTAGGACAGTCTCTAGGTCAATCCACCTCACTACAAATAACTCAATTTCATTTCTTTTTATGGCTAAGTAATATTCCATTGTATATATGTGCCACATCTTTATCCATTCATCTGTCGATCCTGCCAACACTTTTACTTTACTCAATTGAGACCAATGTCAGACTTGTAAGGTAATCAATTTACATTGTTTTGAGTCACTATATTTGTGGTAATTTGTATGAAAGCAATAAAAAACTATTACAGGGGTCCTACAGGAGCCAGGCTATATATTTATACTTAAGTATTTCTGAAATGAATTTAACCTTGTGATTGACAGCAGCAGCAGCTTCCAAGGGATCCCACCACACACCTGAGGCAAAAGCAGCCTAATACAAAGCAGTGACAGCAGCAGGTCACTGCCCCACACTTGGAGTAGAGGGGGACTTGATCTACTGTAGCAGCAGCATAGCCTGAATGGGAACCCATCCTCCTGTGGCACTAGTCCCATCAACATTAGTCTAATCTGCTAGCACCTGCTGCGCCAACAGGCCCAACATATACAAACCCTCCAACTCAGCAGCATTAAGTGAGCCAGACTCAGTGTTTCCTGAAACTCATATCCAATGGCACTGGAAAGCCCAGATATCACCTAATGTTATGAAAACATAAAAAAAAAACAATAACAGAAGACTGGGAACTTCAGAAAGAAAAGGGGAACAATGGAATGGGTGAAAACAAATGGGGTAAATATAAGAGACTATCATTAGCCTCATGAGTTTCTTAAATACTATCTGATGGTCAAAGCAAATATTATGACACCATCTGATGTGGTTCTCAATGTAGAGAAAGGAAATACTACAGAAAATCATACTTTAAAACTGGGGAATATTAAGAGACTAAATGGAAGTAAAATTTTGAAACTTCACTTGAAGTAATAAAACACTGATTCCAGTAGGCTATGGTAAGTTACATATGTATACTGTGATGCCAAAAGTAACCACTAAGAAAACTATACAAACAGTATACACAAATGATTATAAATAAATTAAATTAAAATGGACTTATTAAAAAATGTTTAAGTAACCCACCAGGCAAAATAAGAGAAACACAGGATTGAGAAACTAAGGTAAAAGACAAAACAAAAAATAAAATGGTAGACCTAATCTTTAACATAGCAATAATTACATTAACTGTAAATGATCTAAATAACCAAGTCAAAGACAGAGATTGGAAGAGTAGATTAAAAATTCACAAGCATGATCCAACTATATACTGTCTATAAGAAGTTTACTTTAAACATCATGATATAGGGAGTTCAAAGTAAAAGGAAGATAATGATATATCATGTGAACGTTAATCAGAAAAAGTAGGAATGGCTATATTAATATCAGATAAAGTAGACTTCAGAGCAAAGGAAATTATTAGGGGCAAACAGGGTCATTACATAAAGATAACAGGAATAATCCACCTAGATGACCCAATGATACAAAATGTGTGTGCACCAAACAACAGAACTTCAAAATACATGAAGCAAACACTGAAAAAAGTAGTAAAAGGAGAAAATTTTAAATCCACAATTATTATTTGAGACTTCAGCACAGCAATTTATAGAACTACCAGAGAGAAAAATCAGCAAGAATATGGAAGAAATGAAAACATCATCAATCAATAGGATATAACTGACATTTAAAGAACACACTCAGTAACAGCAGAATACATATTCAAGTGTCCATGGAATATTCACTCATATACTATATACTGGGCAATAAAAAGAACCTTAGCAGATTTAAATTGTAATGTGCCTAAGTGTTGGATGCTAAGACTCAGAGGTTTTCTTATTTCTTTCATTTATATATTCATAAAAAGTTAGCAGATTTAAAAGAATTAAAATCATAGAGTATGTTCTCTAGCCATAATGGAATCAGACTAGAAATCAATAACAGAAAGACAACAGGAAAATCTTCAATCACGTGAAAACTAAACATCACAATTCCAAATAACTCATGGGTAAAAAAGACAGCATCAAGGAAATATTTTTTAATGCATAGAATAAAAGGAAATGGAGATATAACAGATCAAAGTTTGCAGAATGAAGTGAAAGCAATGCTGAAAGAGAAGTCTATAGCACTAAATTGGGAAAGAAAGTGTTTCAAAGCAATAATCTAATTTTCTATATTACAACAGTAAAAAGGGAAGAGGAAAAAACACTAAACAAGCAGAAAGAAGGAAATAATAAAGATGAAATAGAAATCCATGAAACTGAAAACAGGAAAATAGGGGGGAAAATCAATGAAACAAAAGGCTGGTTCTTGGAAATAAACAATCTAATCAATAAAGATCTAGCAAGACTGATAAAGATAAAAAGATGGATGGCACAAATCACAGATATCAGAAATGCAACCAGGGATACCATGGCATATCCTGCAGGTTAATGAGGAACAAGTTGTTATGAGCAAGTCTACACTATAAATTGAAAAATGTAGGTGAAATGGGCCAATGCTTCTACACTCAAAACTACCAAAACTCAGCCAAGATGAAATAGATAATCTCAGTTTTCCTGTAACCATTAGAAACACTGTTTTTTCATTTAAAAACTCCCAAAAGGAATATTCAGGCTTAGATGTTTCACTTTTACCCAAGACATAAAGAATTAACACCAATTTTACATGATTTGATAAGAAATAGAAGTAGAAGGAACAGTTCCTAATTAAATTTATGAAGCCAGTATTACCTTGATACCAAAACCGGACAGGGATACGATAGAAAGAAGAAAACTACAGACCAATATTTTTTATGAAATTGGCTGTAAAAATCCTCTGCCAAATATTAGCAAATTAAATCCAGAAATATATAAAAAGAATAATATACCATGACCAAGTGGCATTTATTCTAGTTATGCAAAGTTGGTTAAATATTTTAAAATCAAACAATGTTATCCACCATATCCAATAGATTAAAGGGAAAAGTCATGTGATCCTATCCAATAATGCAGAGAAAGCACTTGACAAAATCCAATCCCATTCATGATTTTAAAAAAAGAAGAAAAAAGAACTCCAAGCAAACTAGGAATAGAAAAGGAACATACTGAAACTCATAAAGATGATCTACAAACAACCTATACCGAGATTATATTTAACCGTGAAAGACTGAATGCTTTCTCTGTAAGATCAGAAACAAGGCACAGATATCTGCTCTCACCACTTTTATTAAATGTATTACTGGAGGTTCTAGTAAGAAAATAAAGCAAAAATAAATAAATACATACATTTAAAAGTTAAATTTTTAAAAAGTTCATTTAAAGGATAAAAGGACTATTCCTACTATGTTGAATAGGAAGGAATATATCCTACTGAATGTTGAAGAGTAATATATCCTATTATATTGCCTAAGGAAAAGTAAAACTGTCTGTGTCTGAAGAGGACATGATAATCTAAATGGAGAAAATACCAAGGAATCCACAAAAAGCTTGAGAAATAATATTAGTTTGTAAATGTTTTAGAGTACAAGATCAACACAATTTTATCACATTATATATTAATAACAAATGTGTAGAAGCTTAAATTAAAATATGTGATGCCATTTACAACTGACCTAAATAAATACTTAAATACAAGCCCAATAGGACATTTATAGGACCTCTATACTGAAAATTACAAAATGCTGATGAAGAAAAATTTTAAAGTCCCAAACAAATAGGGAGACATACCTTGTTCATGGATTAGGAAACACAACATAATAAAGATGTCAATTCTCCCCAAGTTAAGAGGCTTAACACAATTACTCTTAAAATGCCCTCAAGGTTTTTGCGGATATAGACAAGCTTTTTCTAAGATTTGTATGGTAAGAAGAGGCTGAAGAATAGCTAAAACAATTTGTAAAGGAAGATTAAAATGGGAGGAATTAATCCACCCAATTTCAAGACTTTGCAGTAATTTTGGAGGGTAGATACATAGATCAATGGAATGGAATAGAGAACCCAGAAATAGACTGACATAAATACATTTAACCTGTTTTTGACAGCAGTGCAAATGCTATCAAGGAAGAATAGACATTTCAAAAAATGGTACTGAAACAGTTGGACATCCCTTGACAAAAACAAACAAAAAATGAACCTTAACCTAAACCTCCACACCTTACACAAAAATTAAATCAAAGTGGATCATAATCTTAAATGTAAAAGCAGGACATTTTTAGAAAAAAAAATAGAAAATCTTTGGCATCTAGAACTAGGTGAATAATTCTTAGACTTGACACCGAAAGTATGATCAATAAAAGCAAAAACTGATAAATTGTATCTCATCAAAATGAGTTAAAAATGCTTCATAGAAGATCCTTTTAAGTGGATGAAAACTCAGATTACACAGTGGGAAAACATATTTGAAAATCCCATATGAGACAGATGACTTGTATCTATAATATACAAAGAACTCTCCAAACAACTTAAAAAAATCCAACTAGAAAATAGGCAGAGGACAGGAACAGACATTTCATGGAAGAGAATATACACATGGCAAAGAAGCACATGAAAAGATGCTCAACATCATTAGCATTAGGGAAATGCAAATTAAGACCATAATGAGATATCAGAGAATAACTAAAATTATAGTGACAACATCAAATGCTGGCGAGTACGTAGAAAAGTTATATCACGTCACTGGTGGGAAAATAAAATGGTTTAGCCACTCTGAGAAACAGCTTGACAGTCTCTTTTAATCCTAAAAGTAGATTCACCCTACAACGCAGTACTTGTACTCTTGAGCATTTATCCAAAAGAAACAAAAACTTAATTAAGTTCCCACAGAAACTTACACATAAATGTTCATAGCAGTTTTATTTATCATAGCCAATAACTGGCAACTACCCAAATGTCTTTCAATGGATGAATGTTGAAACAAATTGTGATAAAATCTTATGATAGAATACTACGGAGCAACGAAAAGGAACAAATTATTAATATATGCAAAAATTAAAATGAACTTCAAGGGAATGATGCTGAAGAAAAAATTTTTAAAAGCCAATCTCCGAAGATTAAGTAATTCATGATTATGTTTACGTATTATTCTTAAAATAACAAAACTGTGGAGATAGAGAACAGATTAGAAGTTGCCAAGGGTTAGAGATGGGGGTAGAAGGTACAGTGGGGAAACTTTGTGAGGTTTTTGTGGTCCCAGTACAAATAATACAGCACTCTTGGTTTTAATCCCTAAAGATTTTTAAAAACAATTCCTAATAAGAGTTGTCCAGATATTTAGCAATGGCAGCAGATTACAGGTATAGCTCCCCAACATGACAACTTCAAAAGAGATTGTACTAATTCAATGCATATGTTAATTTTAAAAAGGCCAGTCACAGTACTTAAATGGTATATATCTTAACGATATTATTCTAAGTATCTAGCTGTACCAGATGGACTAGCAGGATTTTCTGTACATTCAATCTTATTTAAGACAGTAAATCTTATAATAAGAGAGTTAAAAAAAGAAAAAGAAAAACAAACAAACCTCAACTACAGTTGGATATTCTCATAGGAAGATGAGGTGAAAATATGTAGCAGTGGTTCAAAAGCTTAAGCAGTGGCACCTAAATTTGGCTGCATATTAGAATCATCTGAAGCACTTTTTAAAAACCCTCACACTGACTGTTGGTCATCCTAGACCAATAAAATAACTTTAAATCTCCTCAGACGATGCCAGTGTCTAGCCAGAACTGAGAACCAGCAGACTAAGCAGAAGGGGATGTTTCTACAAAGATTTCTTAACAATAAGTCCTTTCACCCAATCAGATTTACCTTCCCACAAAGGGGTAAAGAAGGCTAGATGCTGACCATACTTGCTTAGCTTTAATTAGCACTTGTGACTCGCCCAAATCCTAGATCATGTTTCCCCTAAATTTCATGTTATTCCCTAAGTTTTTCAAATCCAGGGCTAAGGGGTTTGCCAGGATGAGGTTTTAAGTGTTCACACAGGGGAAGTCCCTGGCAAACCAGGACAGCGGTCACTACATTGAATTGTAAAGCATCCTAAATAACCCTGCCACTGCTCCCAGATACTAGTCTGTGCCAACCAGTGGAGAAAAGGCATTCTCCATTACTACCACGGCAAATGCTGCTGTACTTGCCTTGGCTACTCCCTATCTTTTCCAGGCATCACTCCCCTTCACCTGCTGGTGGACACTTTGGCCAGCTGACAATGCAGATCTTTTCAAACTTTAAGGTGAATAAAAATCATATGGAGGGCCTGTTATAACAGAGATCACTGAGCCCCACTAGAGTTGCTGATTCCATAGGGCTGGGATAGGGCCCTAAAACTTGAATATCTGACACATTATCAGGGGACGCTGGTAAAGCTGGTCAAGTTGTTACTGAATGCAGGTTCATGTGTCTGAAGCACAGTGAGGCCAAACAAACCTAAAGGTTGGAGTCTGGAGAAGAGAAAGGTTTATTGCAGGATCGAGCAAGGAGAGGGGTGGTCCGTGTTCCAAAACCCCTGAAATCTCCAAAGGATTTCAGCAAAGCATTTTTAAAGGCCAGGTGAGGGAGGGACATCCCAGGGCATGTGATCAGCTGGTGCACAATCCTCTGATTGGCTGATGTTGAGGCCACAAGGCAGGTAACATTATCCATCCTTAGGTGCCAGGAGGTCTGAGGGCTACGTGCTCATGATCATCAAGGAGTTCATTTCTTCCATTGGGTGGTGGTTTTTAGCATCTGAAAACTCAAGAAATATGCCTGAGATACTATTATCTGAGTACTTCAGAGAGAAACTACAATAGAGGATATGGGGGATGGGTCTGTCCTAGGAAGGCCCCATAGGGTACTGCTTGGTTACAAGGTGACCATACTTTGAGAACCACTGCTCTAGTGGCTTGGAATGTTAAGAAAGCAATGGAAGAATCCCTTCCCAGATCTAGATTCTAGTATCACCAGCTATTTTGGTGGGAGGAAGGGTAAGTTTTGTCCTTGCTTGGACTTCTTGTTCATTTATATCAAAGCCTATTTGAGGCAGTGCGTTCGGCAGTCCTGCAGATCTGTCTTTTGCTTCAACAGTGTTTGGAATGAACAGACCCAGGGACGCTCCTTGCTCCAGCCCCCGACCACCTTCCAACCTTTCTTCCTTTCGCAACCTTTGGAATCAGACACTCAGCTATCCTCAGCCTCCAGGACAGGCCAACACCAGTTTTTGAGCTTAGCTCCTTATCACTGATCAACCACGAGTTCACAGGTTCGTCAGAATTATTCCACCGAGGTGGAGGCCGCCGTCCACCGCCTGTTCAACATGCATCTGTGGACACTTACCTCTCTCTGAGCATCTATTTCGACAGCAACAATGGGACTCTGGACAGTATGGGCCACATTTTTCGCCAACTGGCTGAGGAGAAGTGTGAGGGCGCCCAGCGCCTCTTGAAAATGCAAAACCAGTGCTGCGGCCGCGCCCTCTTCCAGGATGCGCAGAAGCCTTCTCAGGATGAGTGGGGTAAAACCCAGGATGCTGTGGAAGCCGCCATTCTTAGGGAGAAGAATCTGAACCAGGCACTAACGGATCTGCGCGCCCTGGGTCCTGCCCGTGCAGACTCCCAGTTCTGTGATTTCCTGGAGAGCCGCTTCCTGGAGGAGCAGGTAAAACTCATCCAGAAGATGGGAGACCACCTGACCAACCTCCGCAGGCTGGCTGGTCTGCAGGCTGTGCTGGGCGAGTATCTCTTTGAAAGGCTCACCCTCGAGCCAAACAGGAGTCTCTGAAGTCCAGCCGCGTCTGAGGAGACCCTCTGGCGTCAGAGCTTCTGCCTGAAGCCCCGCTCTGCAGCCACTAGGCAGCTTTGTAACCGCCCTGGAGCCCTCTCCCAAGCCTTGGACCAAATGGAAACAATAATGTTTTTTGCAGAAGGAAAAAAAAAAGCCTATTTGAAATACAAACAGAATAAAGTGAAAAAAAGAAATATATACATATATTCACGTTCTTTTAACATATGAATTGCCCCACTTTATCTGTGTGAAATAAGTTTGTTCCCATTATTGGGCTGGTTCTCAAGCTTTGCTGCTCGTTTGAATTACCTAAAGAGCTTTGAAGAAAAACATTGGTGTCTGGGTCCCAGCCCCAGAGATTTTGATTCAGTAGGTCTAGGGAGGAGCCTGGGCACGGGAAGGTCTCAGAGTTCCCCAGGTGATTCTAATGTGCAGCAACTTTGTGAACCACCTCTTGGCTTCAATGCAGCTAGTCATCAGATATTAAATCTAAGACACATGGACTACTAGTGCGTGAGCTCTGTCGCTAGGTGTATTCCATTTTCTTTCTCCTGGAAGATTCGTGCCAGGGAAAATGATTGATAGTTGTGTTACTTCTCTGAAATGGATGGAAATTTCCAATTAGCGTGAACAGGGGAGGGTGAATGGGTGAATGCAATAAGGTGTATCATTTACGTATTGCCCTATGTGTATGGCTAGAAGCTTTTGCAACTGAGGTCTGCCCTACTTTTCATGCTAATGGTAATGCTTGTCCTCCTAATGCAGCCATAAACTTTATAAGCCCATAGGTAGACAGCATCACAAAATATTTACCCCTCCCCACTGGCCCACTCTCAAGCTTCACTCCCCTTCCCCAATACACAAATGTACATCAATGCGCTTGAGACCAATATCAACATACTGACCTTCAATTCTTCTACTCTGCAGCTTCCCTCTTATCAGGAGATGTCAGCATTTAGTGCAAGGACAAATGCTTGCCTCTTGAGGAGTAATGTAGACAAAGCCTCCAAGAGACAAATAGCCCTCAGGGAGGGGGAAAAAGTCTTTCAAAAAGGTTGATGCCCAGAGGAGGCATTTTCAGTCATCTCAGCTTAGAGGTCAAATATCCAAAATTAAAAAGGTTAAAAAAAAGAAGAAGAAAGCAAGGAAGAAAAGAAGGAAACAATTTTCTTATCTCATAGTAATAAGGCAGTTTTCCTTAAAAAAAAAAGACTTAAATTCTCTTTCCTAATCAAAATGTGCTTTTCCATCTTTAGACTATTCCTCTTATATCCTGTATTATTCATGATGTTTAATTCTTGAAATAGCACATGGCTGAAAACAGAAGCTAACCTCTTGTTCACTATGAATTGAATCTTCTTTTCCTAGGACCCGTCTACAATGTACAATTTGGGGTTGGCCAACATAATTATTTTCTCTGAAATACGTTACAGCATTTTGCCTTTTCAATATATAGTTATACAATACATTGATAACACAACATATTTAATATAGTCAATATAGTAAATACAGCTATAACACACATGATATGATGCCACTTTGGTGATTTTCTTCATCCATGTAATTCTGAAATTTGACAGTATAGTTTTCATATTCTAATGAGCTGAGTATTACCTTTGCAAGGATAGAAAAATAAAATAAATTCATAATATTCTTGTGTGGTTTGCCCCTGGGGTGGATTACCATAATGGGGGGATATTTGAGCCTTTCCCCAAGTCATTAAAAATCCTCCAGCGAGCAGCCCCTTGTCCTCTCCAGGGAGTGGGGGGAAAGGATCTTTAATCATAATAATCCTGGGGGGAGAAATCTCGGAAATAAGACATCTGCTTCTGTGCCTTGTTGTTTTGCAGAATAGCAATGATTGCCTTAGCAGCTTCTATTGCCATATGTATACAATAAGTAAATGAACAGAAAATTGAATGAACGCATAAAAGAAGGATAAACCCACCCAGCTTAACAAACCCACTCTCTCACCTGCTGTGCCCCGAAACATGAAAGAAAGAATCATGGGATCATAAAGATTAATAAAATAACAGTCTCTGTTAACAATATTGACAGGAGGTATAAGGATAATTTGTCTGATGTGGGACCAACAGCTTAACTAACTGCTTAATTCTTTTTTTTAAGGGCAATTCATTCATTTATTGTTTAAAGATTGTAAGACATCTGAATTTTTGTAGCACAATTTAAATGTTTTACTTTTTTGATAAAGCAGAGTATAATAGCAAAAACAATTAGTTTCCAGTAATATCTATATCTCTATTCAGAATTAAGTCTTCCACAGACATGTAACCTGGAAACAAAAGCCTGTTACAATAAGCAAAGCTTCAACGGAGTGGCTACTTTTTGGGCCAGGGAAAGGTTCATCCCTATAGGAGGATGATGTGCTATGTAAAATGGCTGCAAGGTCACAGCCTTGAGGGCGTTGGAAGTCTACTATCCTATTCCACATTACGTAGTTCAGGGAACTTCAAATGTCTGTTCATCTGCAACCAAGCTGGCAACCTTTAACTGATATTTCAAGCAGGTAAGAAATAAATGAAAAGAAATCCCTACATTGATGTTCCTTGATTTACACTGTTAAATGGTTCATTAACATGTAATTCTGGCTAAGAATTACATTTGAGACTCCTTGCTCAGATTTTGGTTAACAGTACAAATCTTTCAGAAATTCATGTTTTTATTAATCAATAATTTGTCAGCTAGGATACGTTCAGGCATCAGCTGCAACATCAAAATAGGTGCACTGCCTCAGCGCTTTGGAAAGACATAATCTAAAACACTAATAGCAGACAAAATATCTGTTACTAGACAGCATATGTGCAGTACAGCAAGACAAAAACATATTCATATGTGCCACGGACCAGCCTCAGAAAGAGGATTTCACCGCCCAGGGTCAGAAGGGACGGGGTAAGGAACTGAAGTAGCACCGACGAATGGGGTCAGAAGGACCAAGACAACTGACGGTTGCAAGGCAAGTTTTATTATGCTACAGTTGCAGATTATATAGACTAGAAAAGGGAAGGTTGCCAGACGGTGGTTTACATTATCTAATGACTGTCTCGGCTCAAGGTTAACTTCCCTGGCAGAAAACCCATAAACCCAGAATCATCCAAAATAACCTGCACGTGCAGGGTGGAGACAGATTGGCTTGTCTCATTTTACATACTTTCTGATTTCTGGACCCTGGTGATTTATCTCCCGTGGAATGGAACAAGGAGGGGAACAAGTAGGGACAGTCCCTTCGAGCAGCAGCGGCATGCCTGGCATGTCTGTAGCCTGCTCTCAAGGCTGATTGCTTCCCACAGGTCCCCCTTCTTTATTTTTTAATTTTTGCTGCAAAATAATTCCATGAAGCTTAGTGCCGAGAGTAGTATACTGAAGCATGAGGATACGAAACAGACATGAGAAGATTATTATCAATAATAGGCAAATTATGGCCAGGGTAATAACTCCTGACAACCCTCTAGTAATCCACGACTAAGGGTTTAACCACTTTAAATGATCCAGTAAAGTTTGAATTACATCTTCTGGTGAAATATCATCAAGATGTGCATGTTGTATATCCTGAATTTCAGCATTTAATTTCTTAAGATCAAGACTAATATTATTATCTGACCAAACACTCAGCAGATGCATTTTTACTTTTTCCCATTCCCAAATACAGTCATTGTACTTGTAAGGAATAACACAAATCCACGTATACTTTGCATGACAAGCTAAACGCATCCTCAATTTTAATGCTGCCATCTGATCTCCAATCCTCAAAATTGCGTTTTTAAATTCATCTAACTTGTTATTAATCTGTAAATCTATGTGACTTTGTAAAGATTAAGCAAGACTGGTATTTTGAGATAATTGATTAGCAAAGTGAGCATGATTAATACTCTGTGAAAGAGCAAGACGGGCAGTAGCCGCGGTAGCAGACAGAGCAGCCAAGGCAAGTAAACTTACTATTAGCCACCCAATAAAGCGTCTCCTTCTCTGCAAGGCTTTAGAGAGTTCCACCCATGCCTGTACTCCAGTATCTTCATACCAAGGTTCTCTCAGATGTACAGGCACCATAACATATATGGGTTGCCTTAGTATAAGCACAGATTGTGTTCCTGCAGAAGGGAACATACAACTGCTAAAAATACAATGAACACAGCTAATATTATATCCTCCTTTGGAAGAATTACCAATGTTAATAGAACCAATCAAAAGTGTATATGGAGGAGCAACACAAGTTATAACAGGTGTATTGGAATAAGTTAGAGCTAGTTTCCATATATCCCAGTTCTTTTGAAATGTGATAAACCTATCTATGATGGGAATAGAAGAGAGAAGAATTGACCCCTTGGTATGATCTGTAGTACACCATATTTGGTTATTATTCCAAGATGCATTGCAACATTCAAAATTGGATCCAGCAAAGTTAATGGTCATAAAAGGAGGAAATTGAGGTTTTGATTTTCTGTTAAGAATAGTAACCTTATGTCCAACTATAAGTATCCCTTGTCCTCCAAGTAAATGCTTCATACAGAAATAATTTCCTGAATCTTCACCTGGAACCTTGGCTATAGTAATAGCGGAATCCCAAAGTGGCGAGGCATATGAGATTCGACCTCTAATATTAATAGCTTGCCCATTTTTATACCAAATGATGGTATCCTTAAGATCCTCTCGTCGGCTGGTAGCCGGGCCTGTAAGAGTAATGTTGGTTCCTGTAAAATGAAGGTTCACAAAAGCAAAACAGTGTAATAAATGAGTGATAACATGTTTAGTAGCTTCTCGGGTCTGTGCTGTAGCACAGAGGAAACCAGAATAAGTATCAATAGTGACATGAACAAATTGTAATTTCCCAAAAGACGGGATATGAGTAACATCCATTTGCCATAAATAACTAGGTAATAATCCACGAGGATTAACACCATAATGTGGAACAGGAAGGTGAGGTAAGCACTGTGGGCATTGCTTAACAATTTGTCGGGTGGCTTCACGAGTAAGGGAAAATTCTTTGCGTAACGTAGCCGCCAACTGATGGTGTAAAGCATGCGACTGCTGTGCTGCTTGTGAAGCAGTTTGATCATAACTTACCATAATATGAGGGTGTCCAGGACATGGACCATGAGTATCAACAGTATGAAGATAATGAATGCAATACCTTAGCCATTCTTGACAGCATGACGAACGGAAAGGAGGAGGACGGTAATTTGGGATATGTCCTGCTTTAGGGAAAAGAGATTGAGGAGGAAGAGTAACTTTAACTTTATTTTTGGGAGGAAAACGCACAGGATAAAGATCACGTTTAGATCGAGTTAAAACATCTGCAGTCACATTAAGTTTAGACAATGGACCAGGCAAGTTAGAATGAGCACGGATATGCAGAGCTGCAACACGGCCATCGTGGGAACGAATAAGCTGTTGAAGCAAACGAAAAGAGGATGATAATTCAGGGTCATTAGTATGTCCTCTGGTCACAGTCTCCAGAAGAAATAATAAGCTGATAAGATATTTACTATCAGAAAACAAATTAAAAGATATAGAAGGCAAATGTTTAAAAGCCATCATGACAGCATACAGTTCAACACGTTGAGCTGAAGTCAAGGAAGTTTGTTTAATGAGTTTTGTTCCGTCGTCAGTGATTACAGTAGCCCCTCCTGAAGAAGAACCGTCTGTAAAAACCAAAGGTACATGAGGAATAGGCTGTTGCCTAATTATAGAAGGAAAGATATAACAGTTAACTTTGTCAAATTGGATCAATTTATCAGCAGGGTAATGGCATTCCAAGGCACCTGAAAATCCTGCAAGAGCAAGACCCCATTCATTACTATGTTGAAAAAGCCAATTTTGTTGACTAACTGAATAAGGGATAATAATTTGAGAAGGTTCTATACCCAGAAGTTGTAAGCATCTAGTTCTACCTTGCATTATTAGCTTACTACTAAGTTCAAAATAAGGGTTAATAACCTTAGAGGATGTAGTTTTCATATGAATCCATTCAATAATGCCAACAGTTTGCCATAAGATGGCAGTAGGCACATGAGGTGTTGGACAAGCAATTAAAGAAATTGGCAGGTGAGTATGCATTCGAGTTAACTGTGCAGAGCTGATAGCTCTATTAACTACTTGTAAAGCTTGAAGTGCTTCTGGAGTCATAGAGCGTGAAGTAGAAGGAGCTGAGTCACCTTTAAGAATATCAAACAAAGGCTCTAATTGAGCAGTAGTAAGTTTTAAGGAAGGCCTTGGCCAATTAATGTCTCCAAGTAATTTTTGAAAATCCTTTAATGTTTTTAAATTATCAACTCGAATTTGCAGTTTCTGAGGCCTAATGGTAGTGTTATCAATATATTTTCCCAAATAGAAAAATGGAGATTGTCTTTGAATTTTTTCTGAGGCAATGACCAAGCCAAATGATTGTAAGGATTGTTGTAAAAATTGAAAAGCAGTCTCTAATAAAGAAATATTATCAGTGGCTAAAAGTATATCATCCATATAATGTATGAGATATAACGTTGGAAACCTTTTTCTCACAGGAGTTAAGGCCTGAGCCACATAGTTTTGGCATAATGTAGGACTATTTGCCATGCCCTGAGGCAATACTTTCCATTGAAAGCTCCTCATGGGCTCCTTAAAATTTAAGGAAGGCAAGCTAAAAGCAAAATGTTTTCTATCTTCAGGAAACAAAGGAATAGTGAAAAAAACAATCTTTTAAATCTATAACTAAAAGATGATAATCGTGTGGTATGGCTGTTGGAGAGGGTAGGCCTGCTTGAAGAGCTCCCATTATTAGCATAGTTTTATTAACAGCTCTTAGATCCGGTAATAACCTATATTTTCCAGATTTTTTCTTGGTAATAAAAATAGGAGTATTCCAAGGACTATTGGAAATTTCTAAATGCCCTAATTGTTTCAGTACTAATTGTTCTGCAGCTTCTAATTTCTCCTTTGTGAGGGGCCATTGGTCCACCCATACAGGGTCATCACTCAGCCAAGTAATTGGATCGGCAGTGAGTGGAGGAGAATCCAAGGCCCCTAAGAAAAACACAAACCTTGTCTATCATATTTTATTTTCACATCAATAGGATAGACAGGTCCTTGTTGATTTGTTCCCAGCCCTTTTGTGGGAAGAAATCCTTGATCCAACATCATATTAGAGACTTGAGAATTTGGACTATAAAGTAATACTCCCATTTCTTTTAATATATCTCGGCCCCAGAGGTTTAAAGGCAGCCTAGGCAAAACATAAGGCTGGAAGTATCCTGAATGGCCCTCACTATCTTGCCATAATAACTGACTACTTTGCATAGGAGAAGAACTCTGTCCTATTCCTTGAAGTTCTGTAATAGTAGGACTAACGGGCCAATGTTTATGCCAGTGAATCTGTGTCATAACAGAGACATCAGCTCCAGTGTCTAACAAACCTGAAAAAACCTTTCCATTAATGGTTCATTTCCTTTCTGGATGTTCTTTCCCTATCTTCTGAATCCAGTAGGCAGCATTAGATGATCCAAAAGCCTTTGTGTCTCTCTTTTGATGTTGTAAAATTTGTCCATGAGGTACAAAGGGCAAAAGTAGCAATTGTGCAATTTTATCCCCAGGAGAAATCATTATTATATTTTTAATAGTTTGTGCCATGATTTTTATTTCTCCTTCGTAGTCACAATCTATGACTCCTGGCATAATAGTTAAACCCTTCATGGTGACACTACTTCTTCCCAATAGTAGTCCCATCAAACCCTTGGGTAAAGGTCCATAGATGCCCGTAGAGAAGGCCTGAGGACCCATTTCAGGAGTTAATACATATCGGGCGGAGGCACTGTGGTCCAGTCCTGCGCTTCCTGCTGTTTCTCTGGAGAGCAAAGATATTGTATGTTTTTGTTTTTGGTTAATGTCTGATTGATAGTTTGAGGAGGATACACAGACATTGCCCCTATTATCTGTTGGGGCCGGGGAAGGCCCCGGGAGGAGTTTCCCGACAGTGGTGTTCCATCCTTGTGGGCCACTGAGCGACCAACAATCGCGTGCCCAACGTTTTCCCCTATTGCATTTAGGGCATAAACCAGGGATTTTCTGACCATCTGGAGGGTTTTGAGTAGGGAAGGAAGGACCAGGGTTACAGTGAAAAGATCTACATTCTCCAGCAAAATGACCTGCCTTTCCGCATTTAAAACTAGTCTTTGTTCTCTTTGGATTGTTTTTAAACCCCACTTTAGTTGATGCTGCAGCCATAGCAGCACCCTGTATATAAGCAGGCCCAATGTCTGCACAAAGGCGAATATAATCCTCCAATGTTCCCCGTTTTCTCCAAGGTCGAATCGCAGCCTGACATGCATTATTAGCATTTTCAAAAGCAAGTTGCTTAACTACAATTGTACCAGTGAGTCCATCCACATTGAGTCTCCCCACCGGCTGTAACAATCTATCTACAAAATCAGCATATGGTTCATCAGGTCCCTGTCTAATTTTTGAAAGATCCTCAGTTTTGTGTGTAGAAGATAATTTCCTCCAGGCTTGTAATGCCAAATGATTTATTTGAGGATAAGCAACAAAGGGATAAGTTAATCGAACTTGTAAAGAAATATATGGTCCTTCCCCAATCAGCATATGATAATCAACTGGAATATCATGGGTAGCATTCTTTTCTGCTTGTTCAGCAGCCCGTTCATAAAAATCAAACTTCCATATTAAATAATCTCCACCATTTAAACAAGCTCGTGCAATAGACTGCCAATCAGCAGGGGGAAGAGCTTCTCCTGTAATAGTGTCAACCATAGCAGTAGTAAAAGGAGCAGTGGGCCCATATTGAGCACAAGCAGATTTTAAATCTTTCAAAACTTTAAAAGGAAGAGCCTGATGCTCCCTAATAGCCTGTTGAGGATTATTAGGATCAGGTCTTTCCGTGACAGGACAACAGAAAATAGGATCTTCTCCTCGTTTTATTGCTGCTTGTACAGCACGTTGCAAGGGACTGAGCAGTTTTACAGATGGAGAATTTTGAGGAAGACAGTCCTTACTAATTTGCAGCTTTTTCACTGACTTATCTATTATAGCCATTAGAAAATCATCTTCAGGATACTTCTCTCTTTTATGTTTAAAAGCCTCATCTGTTAAGTCAAAATGTTCCTCTTCATCTGAAATATTTAAATTTATTAGCTCTTTTGGTTTAGGAAGTGGCGACACAGTAGCTGATAATACAGTCGTTTCTTCTGTCAGAGGCTTATGTTTTTCTGACTTTACATTCAAATCAACACTATCATGAGAAGAACCTAAACATATTTTTATCAGATTCCACAAACTAAATGTAACAACGGCAGTATGAGTAGGCCCTCGAGACTCATAATAATTTTTAAAATCTTCTCCAACTTTCTGCCAGATTTCTATGTCACAGAGCCGCCATCAGGAAACCAGGGAGATACATCATGGATATGCTGCAAAAATTCAGTCAACTGTGAGGTAGAAACTTTATTACCCCGAGCTTTAAGCATCGAAAGTAAAACCGGAGCAAATAATTCACGCTCCTTTGAGCCCTTTTGCCCCATCTTATTTTACTTCTGACTGTTGCCTTATGCCTCTGTTAGTTTCACTTTTACTCGTGTCCACACATATTTTGCATAAGGGTTCTCTTACCTGCACTTTCTTTTTCTTTTCATTGGCTTCACGCTTCAGGTCCCTGTTCAGGCGCCACTTGCCGCGGACCAGCCTCAGAAAGAGGATTTCACCGCCCAGGGTCAGAAGGGACGGGGTAAGGAACTGAAGTAGCACCGACAAATGGGGTCAGAAGGACCAAGACAACTGACGGTTGCAAGGCAAGTTTTATTATGCTACAGTTGCAGATTATATCGACTAGAAAAGGGAAGGTTGCCAGACGGTGGTTTACATCATCTAATGACTGTCTCGGCTCAAGGATAACTTCCCTGGGAGAAAACCCATAAACCCAGAATCATCCAAAATAACCTGCACGTGCAGGGTGGAGACAGATTGGCTTGTCTCATTTTACATTCTTTCTGATTTCTGGGCCCTGGTGATTTATCTCCCGTGGAATGGAACAAGGAGGGGAACAAGTAGGGACAGTCCCTTCGAGCAGCGGCGGCATGCCTGGCATGTCCGTAGCCTGCTCTCAAGGCTGACTGCTTCCCACACATATGTTGGCTTGTTTAAGCCTCAAGCCCTCGATCCTTTGATGAAATACAATAATTTCATTCCTATGGTTTTCAATACCAAAAACTCAACCTCCAGGAGGGCTAAAGTCTAATTTGTACTCCAAACCAAGTAGCAGTGCAGTTCGCTACTACTGAGGCTGAATCCATAAAGACTTCAAGACCACGACCAGAGGACAAGTTATTATATATAATACCCTAGAAGGCCTGAAACATAATTATCATATACATAGCTGGTCCTTCAGAGCTTTTCACCTATAACATGTTTTTTGATGAAAGTTATTTAATGTACTGGAGATAACTGTGACTTACTGATCAAATATTTGAATACTTATACTTACCTGGGATTTCATTTCTGCTGAAAGAAAAAGGAAAAACAGGACTCACCTAAAAAAAACAAACTTTAGAAATGAAAGTAAAAATCTTATCACACACTCTCACTTTTGGAAGCAGCATAGAGGGGCAGTCAATGGTAAAACACTGGTGAAATAGGTCAAAACTCTAGGCCAAAAATCCATTATTATTATCGTCAGTGACAGTACCACAACTGTGCCCTTCATAATTAATAAGCACTCCTAACAATCTTCATTTGGCACCAGATGATGTGTTGAAGAGAAACACTCTGGGAGGTTTTGAATCACACTTGGTATTTTGTTAGCCAAGTTACAGGAGAATTTTTAAAGTGGGGGGAAGGGAAGAAGGAAACGGACCAGAAAAAGAATTGAAGCCATCATCTACAGACCAACAAAGCACTGAGAGTTCCAAACGTTATGTCAGACACTAAAGTGACTGATAGAGGCTCAAGTGGTTTATAAAACCTATAAAAAGACTACACCAGCAAAGTCCCCATTTATCGGTAGAGTTCAGAAACTAAAACAAGGAATATTTTAGCTTAAAACCTTATCTCAAGAGAATCATATACACTTCACATGAATAAAAATACCTGAAACCAAACATTTTTAAAAGCTCCAATACCCAAAATATAAAGAAAAAAATTAATTCAGAAGACTCAATCAATCCGTGATAATCACAAAACGGCCGGGCAATCTCTATCTCCCTTCCACATTAACCATCCATCCCCTGGAAGACCAAGGGAGATCAGACCTTCCAGACTTACCTTCCAGACTCACCTTCCAGACCTTCCAGACACCTGGCTGCTGCAAAATTCGATGGAGACTCCTTGTGGAACAGCAGTTTCGCATCTCTTGGGTTTCTCCCTATCGTGACCATGCAGGAAGCAAGTCTGGCTGTGCTATTTCTTATCATTGTCTGTCACCCATCTGCACCATGATATTGAAAAAGTAGTTCCCTTTCCCCCAGAAGGTTGAGGCTCAGCTACAGGGGTAATTCTCCTGGGCACACAGTCATTATTTAGGCCGACTCAGTGACTTCAACCAGCTTAATCATGTGATCAGGTTTGTTGCCGGCTGCATAATGCTCCCACATCTGTAGGTAGAGCCGCTCTAGTTCCATTGTATATTGTTTGGTGTTGAACAGAGGGCTAGATGTTCTCTGCTTCCAGACTTTGCCACGAATTTTCTTCAGGTATTCGAGATCAGTTCCCAGTTTCACAGCTATCTCTTCATATTCTTGCCGATTTTTAGCAATCAGCTCAAGACAGCCTAAACAAGTGAGCTGGGAACCTGCAACTCGGGAAGCAAGAGTCTCTCCTGGCATAGTCACCATGGGGGTCCCTGCCCAAAGGACATCCATCCCTGTGGTGTGGCCATTACAGAGTGGAGTGTCCAAGCAGACATCAGCCAGCTGGCCTCTCCGAACATGTTCCTCTTTAGGAGCAACAGGGGAAAAAATGATACGGTTTGGGGGAAGGCCCATATTTTGTGCGTACTGTTGAATATTAGCTTCTCCTGCTGCTGGAAAACGCAACAGCCACAGTACACTATTGGGAACACGCTTCAGAATATTTGCCCACATCTGCAAAGTAGATGGGTCAATTTTGTATAACTGATTAAAGTTACAGTACACAATGGCATCTTCCGGTAACCCGTACTGAGAACGTGTGGTTACAATAATGGTACGGGGAACCTCCTCTCCAGTGGCAGCCTTATTGTTGATCAGGGTAGTTGCCAGGCCATTGCTAATACTGAATCCATTCATTGTAATCTGAATTTGTCCTCTGTTAATCATTTCAATAACTGCTTCTGCAACAGTATTCATAGGAATGACAGGCATATTAAGAGCTGTATTACTGCTGTCTGCGTTGTCTTCTCCATCAGGACATTTCATCTTGACTATTTGCACATCTGATAGACTATCAAGAAATGCTTGGAGGTCGATGCCATTCAGCACAATCCGATTGTCATAAATGTGCCCATTGGACTTAAAATCGATGACGGCTTTTTTCTTCAGGTGAGGGAACATATTAGCATGATCATCAATAAAGAACGTATGGGGCATATAAGCCAGTTTCTCAGAATACTGCTCAGCAACTTCAGCAGGTGACGTTTCCTGATCAGTGATGATATAATCCATGAAAAGCACGCCACTAGTCCCAGGGTACCCCAGCCACATTGCCTGAATAGGAGCTGGCCTGAGAGCAAAGAGTTCATTTCGAGCACCCCTGGTATAACCATTCATATTTACAAGGATGTGTATACCATCTTGATGGATGCGATCAGCTGCTTTCCCATTGCATGGAATCTGAGAAAGATCAGTGAAATGATTGGCTTCTGCCATCACCTTCACTCGGAAGTTTGTGCCATCATGTGGGCTCAGGGCATAACAGAATATCTCAAATTTATCAGGACTGTGCATGCCTGGAATAGACTGCATAAGGTGAGAAGTAGGATGGTTCCCAAAGTCAGAACTCACGTATCCTACACGCAGTCGACCATCACTGAGCTTCAAGTCTGTTATATGTTCATACGGTGGTTTATGAAGGGCACTTATATTAGCCAAGCAGAGGTTCCCATGCCTCTCAGCAATAGCCTTCCTGAAGCCATGAGGAAGAGGATAGAGCATACTATGATGAGGCTGCACAGAAGGCAACCTATTCTTCTCCAACTGGTCAGCCACAATGCTGACCAACTTCTTCATTCGCTCATCATAGTCTGTCCAATCACAGACAACCTGCAGGCAATGAGCCAAATTACAATAAGCGTCAGGAAAATCAGGTTGAAGCTTCAGAACAGTGCGATAAGAAGCAATTGCTTCTGGAATATTCCCTGAATCCTGGTGAATGGAAGCCAGATTGCTGTGGGCATCCGCAAATGCAGGGTTGATCTGCACGGCACGAGTATAACACTCTAAGGCTCCCTGAACATCCTGCATCTCCCATAGAGTGTTTCCCATATTACAGTACGCATCAGCAAAGGTAGGACTGATTCGAATAGCCTCCTTATAATGCATCAGAGCTTCGTGCAGTTTTCCCTGCTGCTTCAATACACTTGCTAAATTTGAATGGGCATCAGCAAAGTCTGGGCAGAGCTCTAATGCTTTACGATACAAGTGAACCGCGTCTTCACTGTTTCCCTGTTCTCCTTTGATATTGGCTAGGTTATTCAGAGAGTCTGCATGGCGGGGACACAGCCGGAGAGCTGTACGATAACAATCTTCTGCTTCAGCAACACTGCCCTTCTCTTTGAGAGCGTTGGCTAAGTTGCAGTAAGCATCAGGGAAATGTGGTTGCAATTCAATAGCTCGCCTGTAGGTGTCTATTGCCAGATCCATCAGGCCTTGCTCATAGTATACACAAGCCAGGTTGCCATGTACCACTGCATGATTTGGACTCAAGCTTAGGGCACGAAGGTAAGCTGCCACAGCTCTGTCAAAAATCCGTGCCTCATTGAAGACATTTCCTAAATTGATATAAGCATCCAGAAAATTGGGGTCAAGGGTGACAGCCTTTTCAAAGTGATGAATTGCAAGCCAAATCTCCCCTTGTGCATTGAAAACACAGCCAAGATTACTCCAAGCTACTGCAAAGTTCGGTTGCATCTCAATTGCTTTCAAATAACATGCCTTGGCTTCTTCTAAGCCACCCAGGGCTTTGAGCAGGTTCCCCAGGTCACTGCGAACACAGTACAAAGAAGGATTGTACTGAAGAGCAGAGACGTAAGCTTGTACTGCTCCTTCCATGTCGCCTGCTGCTACCAAAGCGGCTGCCAGGTTAATATAACCATCGATGAAATCTGGTTTGAGACGCAATGCATGCCGGTAATGCTCAGTTGCTTCCTGCAACTGCCCTCTTTCCTTGTACACATTCCCCAAATTCGAATAGGCTTCTGCCAGAAGAGGGTTCTGTTTAATTGCCAGAGTACTAAAGTGGGCAGATCTGTCCAGCCTTCGACACTGGAAGTGTATAGATGAAAGTAATAAAAGTACACCAGTATTGCCTGGCTCTTGTCTCCAGAGCTGCATGCAGTGTCTCTCAGCTGTCTCAAAATCTCCTGCCTGATATTCTCGATGTGCCAGCTCAGCTAACCCTTGGAAGGAAAGCATACGTTTCGTTGGTTCTGTGCTGTCGGCCATGTTGCCCATGGAAGACGCCATCTGGAGCTTCTGGAGAGAGTGAAAAAAGGGAGTAATTGAGTCCCGCTGCCGCCACTACTGGCAAGAATGTTTCTAGTGGTAGCAAACACGAGCGCAGCAGCCGTACCACTGCTTTGGCACGCTTAAGCAGCGGCAACAGTTACAGGCACCGAACCTTAGGAACTATGGTTGGCCATCTACCTCTCATGCTCTTGAAATCTTAATTCTTAACCCTGCCCTCTTCCCCCATTTTTCTCCTAATCAGGGAATAAAAATTACCTATCCATTTGCCTTAGAAGAAATCAAAAGTCAGTAGGCCAAACACTTTTCAAAATATTGTTTTCTGTCCAGTTGGAAATGAAATACATGATTGACTTTTCTTCATCATTCATATAGTCAACGTGGAGAACATTAGGGCCGTGAATTTCAATACAGTAAGATGAGAAACTTTTAAATTGGCCTTCCCAAACCACTAATAAGTAACCGATGTTGTATAGAATGCTAAAATCTTAGAGACTGAGTTTGATATTTTAAAAGTTCTGCAAACATGAGCTAATTTCTCCTCATCAAATTTCTCATGCCTCAAACCTGAGTATCACTTTTTAAAAGATAAATTTATTTTTATTTATTTATTTATTTTTATCTTGGCTGCGTTGGGTCTTCAGTGCTGCGTGCAGGCTTTCTCTAGTTGCGGCGAGCGGGGGCTACTCTTGTTGCGGTGTCCGGGCTTCTCATCACAGTAGCTTCTATTGTTGTTCCACAACTCTATGGGTTCCTTTTTAGGTCCTACGAAGAACCCTAGAAATTAGTTCATGTAATTATAGGTTTTTGCAAAATTGTCAAAAGTGAGATATTTTTATTTCCATCAGGTAAGTCCAGCGTCTATTTCTTTGTCAATTTTCCTTCTATCATATTCTGCTATGTTGGATCATATTGGATTGGTCACAGGCTTTCTTGAAATCTGGCTAAGGAGATGTTTTAAGTGAGGCTATTATGTGATTTTCAGACACCACCATATGTAACTGACTATATAATATCCCATTACAGGAATAACTTCCAGTACTCTTACTGACTACTCTACTGACTTAACTAGCACAAGACACAGAAGCGTAAGGACAAAAACCACCTTACAATATAGCCATGTCTTGCACTTCACAGCTCTCAAAGCATGTGCGTTTGAAGAAGAAAAAAAGAACTGAAAAGTATAAAACCAGAAGTTATTCTGTGGAAAATTATTTCAATCATCAGGCATGTGAAGGATAAGTCAAAGATTCAGTTTTCTTCAATGCTTAGTCAAAACGGAAATTTCCTTCTGTCAAGAATATACCCCAGGGCTTCCCTGGTGGTGCAGTGGTTGAGAGTCTGCCTGCCGATGCAGGGGACACGGGTTCGTGCCCCAGTCCGGGAAGATCCCATATGCCACGTAGCAGCTAGGCCCGTGAGCCATGGCCACTGAGCCTGCATGTCCGGAGCCTGTGCCCCACAACGGGGAGAGGCCACAACAGTGAGAGGCCAGCATACCGCAAAAAAAAAAAATAACCAATATACTCCAGGGGCTTCCCTGATGGCACAGTGGTTAGGAAGTCACCTGCCAATGCAGGGGACACGGGTTCGAGCCCTGGTCCGGGAAGATCCCACATGCCGCGGAACAACTAAGACCGTGTGCCACGACTATGGAGCCTTCGCTCTAGAGCCCGTGAGCCACAACTACTGAGCCTGCGAGCCACAACTACTGAAGCTTGTGTGCCTAGAGCCTGTGCTTTGCAACAAGAGAAGCCACCACAATAAGAAGCCTGCACACCGCAACAAAGAGTATCCCCCAGTCGCTGCAACTAGAGAAAGCCTGCGCACAGCAACGAAGACACAACACAGTCAAAAATAAATAAAGAAATAAAAGAATATACCCCATCAATAATGTGTGTAATGGAATGGTGTGAATGAGTATTTTATCAGAATTCCTGTAATGCACAAACCTATAGCAGTACTGAAATCAGTAATGCATTTATAATAGTAAATATTTATGAGGAAGTAATCCATAGAGGTTTTCTCAAAGTTAACAATGAACATTAATGCGACATTATCAATAATAAATTGTGATGCTGAAATAAACTTTTCTAAACTATTAATAACTAAAAGCAAACTCTAATCAACCATGTGAAAAGAAATCTATGTCTATAAACTACAAAGTTTATTTCTTACAATTTTATTTCTAAAACAGGAGGCAGTTAAAGAATATATAGCTACAAGAGTGGGGAAAAAGTTTTATAGAGACACATCTGGCAGTAGTTAATTTTCAAATGTCATTTTTCTAGATTTTGTGACACCTATAGTATTGATATTTCAAAGCATTTAACAAATTGTAATTTGAAGATTTGCTACTTCCAGGTAGAGTAAAATATTTTGAAGCAAAACAACATTTCCACTGAGAAAAATTTTAAAAGCCAAATAAAATAGTCAGCATTCAATCAAAAAGTTCTAGACATACCAAGAGATAGAATCATATGACTAAAATTCTAAGAAAAGAACAGATAATACACAAATATTTATATAAGATATTGTGTATATTTATCAGGAAAAGTCTTTATCAAGAAAAGACTTTTAAATCATCAAAATTAATATTACATTTTATTTATTTGTATATTTTATTTATATATAGATATTTAGATATTTATATAAAGAACTTAAAGTTAAAGCTCTAGTTAAGGCAGTGACAAAAGCAGTAGCAGTGGCAGTGAAAAGAAATGGTTATATTCAAGGATATTTTGTCAGTAAAAGTCCAAGATCAAATGTCTGACTGCATACATGGGATGGATAGACGGTGTGGGAAAAATCAAAGTTAACTATAGAGGTTCTAGTGAAGATGGGGTTGCCATCCCCCAACCCAAGGGGTTGCTATCATCCCCAAGGTCTAGGAGACTCAAAAGGAAGGTCATGGTCGAGGAAAAGTTAATTGCTGGGAAAATAAGACTCCCAGTCTCTCCAGCTCCTTACACTAGTTTTTTTTTAAACATCTTCATTGGAGTATAATTGCTTTACAATGGTGTGTTAGTTTCCACTTTCTAACAAAGTAAATCAGTTATACATATACATATGTCCCCATATCTCTTCCCTCTTGCAACTCCCTCCCTCCCACCCGCCCTATGTCACCCCTCTAGGTGGTCACAAAGCACAGAGCTGATCTTCCTGGGCTATGCGGCTGCTTCCCACTAGCTATCTATTCCTTATACCAGTTTTGTTTTTCTGCTCATATACGTAGCAGCATTTCATTCAAGGGGAAAGTCATTGATCTGACTGGTCAAATTAAACACCATAGTTCAAGGCACATTTACAGTGGTTAGTTCCTCCACAATTTAGAAAGTAACGTTCACAATTTCCCTCTTCCTACACTGTGGAACACATTGGCCATTCCTCCAAAGTTTCCACTCCATAGAGTGGACCAGAGATGACATTAGCCCAGAACTGAGAGCTTGGCATGAGATGGTGTCAACCCCACCTAGAGCTCTGGCATAAGTTATGACCCAACCCAGCTCTACAGAGAGTTCTGCATGGAATCTTGTCTCAGCCATAATAATGTGATTCTGTTTTTCATTTGGTTTGCTTCTTTGCTTAACTTTCCCTGGCCACTCTGACAAACAAAATTTCAGGCAATCCTGGGCCACTCACTAACTTTATTCCATCTAATGTTATCCAGATTCCCAAGAAAATTACTAACTATAAAGGGGGAAATTTGGAACATGGTGAGTTTTAGGTGCCTGAAATATACAGGTAACTGAATCCAGTTAAGTAGCAAATTATTTGGATCTCAAATATGCCAGTAGAAGAGCAGACTAAGCTCAATTTAATGTACTCTTACTGGAGACACATGTAAATTCTGGGTCAGTTTTCAAAATGTTAAAAGCACATAGCTGAGATTAAAAGAAAGAAAGGAGCACCTGCATGTTTCAGAAAGTAACAGAGAAATTAAATCCAGAGAAATAAGAGCAGACTGATGTGTATGCGTTCTGTTCCTTAGTAGAGGCCTTATGTACATAGGGGCTGGAGCTAGAAATCTAACATTACCTTGAGGCCAGGAATTTAGACTCAGGATGGAACAATATGGAGAAGTTAGTACAGATATCCTACAGAACTTTCATGAGGAACTGCTTAGTCCATTAAGAGGGCCAAGGGAGGTGGTGAGGAAGATTGATATCTCTTGAAAACCTTCAGGTACAGAAAACATCAGCACCTCTGAAAAGTAGGCCTGTCCTTCCCAGAGTTGTGATGGCCAGGTTGTCACTAACCTGTAAGGCCCTGTATGAATCAGAAACTGCAAGGAGAGGAATTCAAAGAAAACCAGATGCAGGATGGGTGTGGCAATAAAT
The DNA here is from genome assembly GCF_964165515.1 of Mesoplodon bidens. NCBI lineage: Eukaryota > Metazoa > Chordata > Mammalia > Artiodactyla > Ziphiidae > Mesoplodon > Mesoplodon bidens. Next base: position 142,791 of record NW_027671287.1, read on the forward strand.
CCTAGGACCCTATCAGAAACAAAATTAAAACCACTCTAGAGGGAAATTTTAACAAACCAGGGCAGAGAGTATCCTAACCAGAATAAAATAATAATTCTGAGGAAGTTCCTTTACTTATTTAAGTAAGATTCAATGCATTTCCATGGCCAGGCCCTTTAGAAGAATTCTAAAACATATACAAACAATTCATTTACATCTTATATATCCCACCATCCAGAGCAAAATTCACTTAAGAACTGTACTGGTGGAAATTGGGCAGCACTATGGAGAAAATAAAATGTGTTTACCATCAAAAAACATGAAGGTAAGAAAGATAATGTCTAATTTTTTAATTATCCTGTGGTTTCTTGAAATCTTTTGGAAACCCAAACTAGAGAAACCTAGGAGGAAATGAAGATTTAAATGTTTAGAGATTTATCAACTCATCTATAAAAGCTTTATTAATCTCTTCTTTTAATAACATTCCTGAGAGGTATAAATGTGTCCAGTGATAGGGTTGAATAAGCCTGAGAGAATTTCAATTGTTTACTATTCTTGGTCAGCTCTTAAGACCTTTCAGGAGCATCTTGATTTTCATGGCCTCATCCAACAAAAGCAGGATATTTTACAGAAAGTCCTGGGCCACTTTTCGGCTTGCTTTTGTGTTTATGCTTTTGGTTTTTTCACATCGGGCGGTACATTAGGCTACCTATTGCATACTCCCTCATTCATGCATGCATTCACTCAAACAATATTGACTGAGTTGAGACATTTAATTAACACTCAATAAATGATGTTTAGATGAATGAATGCGCTTTCTATCAAAGTAAGTGTAAGTACTGAGAAAAATTACAGAATGTATGATCCCAGCCCCACAAAAGCTTATAACTGTGTTGAGGATATAACATATGCTGATGAAATAAGTAATATATCATATTGGACAGGGTCTAAGTTCAAAAATGAGTTTTTATAAATAATCAGAGCCTAAGGAGCACAAAGAAGGGACAGTTCATTATGGCTTGAATCTATCAATAAATGTACATTTCAGATGAGATTTGAGATTGACCTCAAAGAAGAGGACTTAGATATATGAACAGAGAACAAAAAAGGCATGGTGATAGCATGTGCATAGATAGTGTGGCCAATATTTATGTTCTTCATTAAAGATAGTCAGAGATAACCCAAATGTAACTGTTTCCATGGGTCCATTCTCAGTATCCAAAGAAAACGGCAAATCCTATCTTAGTAAAACTAATGAAAAACACAGTCTTTAACAAAGAGATTGTGAAGGAAAGGGGGAGAGAAAGGCTTGCATCCCACACCACACAACAAAACTTATTGAATTATTTGTTTAATTGTCTCCCTCTGAAAATTTCCTCTCCCTCTCTCGGTACGCGTCTCTTCTCCCACATCTGACCACACTCTACCAGCCATCTTTCCAGATCTTTCCAGAACTCTCCATCCTAGTTTCATTAGGCCACAATTTAAACATCTCACAGGTCTCCAGGATGCATCCCCATCACTTATTCCACAAAGACAAACAAAGGACACTTCTCAGGATCACGTTTCTTTGAAGGAAGAGGTCATGAGGAGTGATTATAAATAATATAAGGTGGAGAGCAGTGACTTAAAATACCATTTTTCACCTTAGAATGTGAATACAGGGAACTTTGGGAAACTAGAAAATCTAGAAAGGATTCACTGATAATTATTTATGTTCAATGAATAAAATAAAATGTAATAATACGGCTGAACTCTGACAGATTCACTTTTTCAAAAGTTGCTTTCACACACTTTCACTATTGGGATGTTTGATAAACACACCTTTCCTTCTTTACTTTCTTCTTTCTTTGCAGATACTGGCACCAAACTTTCAAACAATAACAACCTTCCCATAAGTCCCTTGCCAGGCAAGGTTAAGGTATAACAATCCAAACAAAGTTTTGAAGAAGATAACTGCTTGAAAGCACAGGAAAAGAGCTGGGTTTCTCTTATTCAACAGTCACATAATGAGTAATGTGTGAATTGGTTTAAAAAGTCTCTCTGCATGAGGGGCTAAGGTTAAGATTAGAACTTCTGAGGCCAGAAGAGCAAAATGACTACAACAATCCACATATTTTCAAGAGCTGCCCTTTGGATGTGAGGCATTGATTTTTCCCACTATTTTTTCAGCAACCCAACTGGTGTCTTTATTAAACGACATAAGAGAATACAGTGTGGCCAAGAAGGCTTAGATTTCCTTAGCCCCAAGTCAGATATTCTCCAGTGACTGTCCACTCAAATGAAAAAGAGAGATTTACAAGAGGAAACTGGATACAACTGAGTGTACTTTAATTTTACCTGAATTATTTGTTTTGTTTTCAATTCTCCGCTGAAGTGCCTACATTAATATATCTTTAAGAGCATTTCCTTAAGTTGAAGTATTCATTCAGTATATTCATTTACTATAATTTAGAAAAGCCAAATGATTTAGACAAATTCATTTCTATATTGCCACAACAGTGTATTGTGAACTAAATGACACCTGGCAGTTCTTTACTCAGATACTAACTCAATTAGAAGGCAGAACAAGGATACCTACCCATTCAGGGAAGGATAGGTCACTTAGCCTCTGTAGCTCTCTTAGGTCTCTTATCATCACAGTAACAAATTGAAGACTAAAAACCATATGATTATCTCAATAGATGAAAAAAAAGCTTTTGAAAAAAATTCAATATCCATTCATGGTAAAAACTCTCCAGAAAGTGGGCATAGAGGGAACACATACCTCAACATAATAAAGGCCATATACGACAAGCTCATAGCTAACATACTCAATGGTGAAAAGCTGAAAGCATTTCCCCTAAGATCAGGAACAAGACAAGGATGCCCACTCTCACCACTTTTATTGAAGGTACTTTTGGAAGTCCTAGCCACAGCAATCAGACAAGAAAAGTCAATAAATAAAAGGACTCCAAAATGGAGAGGAAAAAGTAAAACTGTCACTGTTTGCAGATGGCATGATCCATAGAAAATCTGAAAGACACCATCCAAAAATTATTAGAGCTCAAAAATGAACTTGGTAAATTTGTAGGATACAGAATTTATATCTAGAAATCTACTGTATTTCTATACACTAACAGTGAACTATCAGAAAGAGAAATTAAGGAAACAATCCCATTTACAATCGCGTAAAAAAGAATAAAATACAGAAGAATAAATCTGCCTAAGGAGGTAAAAGACCTGTACCCAGGGAACTATATGACACTGATACAAGAAATTAAAGATGACACAAACAGCTGGAAAGATATACCATGGTCACGGATTGGAAGAATTAATATTGTTAAAGTGACTATCATACCCAAGGAAATCAATGGATTCAATGCAGTCTGTATCAACATATCAAGGGCATTTTCCACAGACCTAGAACAAATAATTTTAAAGTTTGTATGGAAACACAAAAGGTCCTGAATAGCTAAAACAGTCTTGAGAAAGAAGAACACAACTGGAGGAATCATGCTCCCTGGCTTCAGACTATGCTACAAACCTACAGTAATCAAAACAGCATGGTACTGGCACAAAAACATCGATCACTGGAACAGAATAGAGAGCCCAGAAAGAAACCCATGCACTTATGGTCAATGAATCTATGACAAAGGAGGCAAGAATATGCAGTGGAGAAATGTCTGGGCTTCATTAGGGATGGTTTCATCAATTAATTTGTTTTCTTAAATGGACCATACTTTTCCATGTCTTTGTATACCTTGTGATTTTTTTGGTTGAAAATTTGTCTTTCAAATATTATAATGTGGTATCTATGGAAATCAGATTCTCCCACTTTCCCAGGGTTTCCTGGGCTTTTGATTGTTGGAGGCTGTAGTAGTCTGTTTGTTTAGGGACCTTTCCAAACTATTTTTGCAATGACTGTTTTCCTTATCGTATGTATGCACCGAAGTCTCTGTTCCTTTAGTTCATGTTTAGCTAATGTTTTGACAGAGATTTCCTTGAATTCCTGCACCTAAAACAAACAAAAATAAATACACACAAGCACATCCACATGCACACCCAAAACCACACACCTCTGCCCATTGTGCAGATTGCTGGATCACTCCTTCAACATTTAGCTGACCTGCATTGAGTTCAGGGCTCAGCCCATGGTAAAAGCTTAGAGACTCCTCTGGTGTTTTCAGAACATGCATCTTATCTCGAGTATGCATGTGGCTTTCCTAATTTCTCTGGACACATGTGTACTTTTTGTAGGTTCTAATTTCCCAAAGAATCTCCCCCAACTTTGGCTCCTGCATCTTCTGTGGTCTACTGTATTTCAATGCACAGTCTTCTGCCCCAGCCATCTGTGCTTTGTTAGTTCAACTTGCACTTTTTTGAGCATTGACCGCTGCTTTTCCAGACTGTGTTCCAAGTTAGCTAAGACAGAGATAAGCATCTTGTGTCAGTCCTTCAGGTAGCTCCCAGACAGGTTAGAACAGATACACATAATAATCTGAGAGTACAGTCTCTTCTGCTCCCTCCTGAAGCAGGATTGAGGGTCCCATTCTAGGAATGGTCTGCTGTTACTTTAAGACTATCACTGCATTAAGACTCCACCACTTTAAGACCATCACTACACTAACAGTGGATGGGGCAAGGGCAAGTAAAAATGCCACAAAGCTTTCCTGCCATTTTCAAATTGCCTCTTCCCTGGTTCACTATGTGTTTGGTTGCTATAAATCTTTGGCTGATTTCAGGACTAAGAGAAACTCAAAGAACCCCACAGCAAAAACCAGTATAATCAAACTCTCAGAAGCCAAATGACACAGAAAGAATCTTTTCTCCCAAAGGAGAAAGAAAAAAGAAATTTGTTACAAAGCAGGGATCCTCAAAAAGATTAGAGCTAATTTCCTCTATGAAACCACGGAAGCAAGAGGCCAGCCATATTTAAAGTGCTGAAAGAAAAAAAATTGTCCACCAAGAATTCTATATTTGGCCAAACTGGTTTCAAAACGTAGGGAGAAATTAACGCATTCCCAGATGAACAAAGGCTGAGGGCATTTATTTTACAACTTCCTACCACTGCCCTATGAGAAATGCTAAATTGAACCTTCAGGTTGAAATGAAAGGACACTAGACAGCATCTCGAAGCTGTAGAAAGAAATAGAAATCTCCAGTAAAGATAAATACATGGGCAAGTACTAAAGCCAGTATTGTGTTATTGGCTTGTAGCTCTACTTTTTATTTCTTACATGATTGAAAAAACAAATGTATAAAATAATCATAAATCCATGTTATTGGGCTCACAAAGTAAAAAGGTGTAATTTGTGACAATAATAATGTAAAGAGGAGGAACAGAACTGTAGAGGAACAGAGTTTCTGTGTGCTACTGAAGTTGGTTTCAATTGAAATTATATTGTTTTAACTTTAGAATGGTAAATGTCATCTTCTTGATAACCACAAAGAAAATATCAATAGACCATATGCAAAAAGAAATGAAAAGGGAATCAAGAGTTCACCACAAGAAAATCGGCTAAGCACAGAAGTCAGTAATGGAGTAAATGAGGGGCAAAAAATGCATAAGACATACAGAAAACAAGCAGGAAATAGACAGAATTAAGTTCTTCCTCATCAGTAATTTTTGAAAAAGTAAGTGGATTAAGCTCTCCAATGAAAAGATAAACATTGGCAGAATGGACTTTAAAAACAACCATAATCCAAGTATATGCTGTCCGCAAAAATCTCACTTGATTTCAAAAGACACAAGTTGCTTGAAAGTTAAAGCATAGAATAAAATATCCCATGCAAATAGTAACAAAAAAGAAGGAAAGAGAGACAGAAAAAGAAAGGAAGGAAGGAAGGAAGGAAGATAGATCTGGGATGGCTATGTTACTATCACACAAAATAAACTTTAAATCAAAAACTATCACAAGAGGAAAAGGAGGCCACTATATGTTGATAACAAGTTCAATCTATCAAGAACATAGAACACCTATAAACATATATGTACCAAACAACCCCCAAATATGTGAAGCAAACATTGACAGAATTGAAGGAAGAAATAGATAGTTCTAAAATAATAGTTGGAGATCAATACCTTGCTTTCAATAGTGGAAAACACATCTAGACAGAAGATCAGTAGAGAGGTAGGGGGACTGAATAACACATTTAACCAACTAAACCTAACAGCGTATATAGATCACTCCACTCAACAACAGCAGAATACACCTTTTTCTCAAGTACACATGGAACACTCTCCGGGAAAGACCATATGTTAGGCCACAATACAAGTACCAATACATTTTTAAGAAATTGAAATCATACAAAGTATCTTCTTTAGCCACAGTGAAAGGAAGGTAGAAATCAATAACAGAACCATTGATAGCCATTTCCCATCATGCCTGCCACACATGATATAAAGCAATGAAGGGAAAAACATAATTTACCACTTAGAAAAGTGGGAAGGAGGACATACCATTGACACAGAGTGTATGCTGTTTCCCATTGTCAGGGATAGAAATAAATTAGCATCATTTATTCATTAGTGTGTTAATTTCTTGGTCAATCATTGGGCAGCCAGTGTTTCTGCCTGATGGGAAGATTTCCTATACTCAGTGTTGAGTGGAGCCAACCTTGAAAGGGACATTTTAAAGGATTATACTGTGATGGGCTTCGCAGTACCCTTCCTCCTATGCCAGTATTTAGGCTGGGGTATTTCCATGGAGTGTGTACAATCGTAGGCCCCAGTTCACCAGAATTTAGTTTGACTCGTTCTGTTAATACATTCCCTCAGTACTTTGTCTTTTGTATCCTTTTGCATTTACTTCATTCTTTATTATCACTGCGAAACAACTTTGTTTCCTGTTCAGATGCCAAAAAGTGGATATCAATACCTCCTGAGTTTTACACATCACAGATCAGTTTTGGATATCAGGGACAGAGACAACAGCTATTTCCAATGACTTTGAGACATACTTTGAACATGTGATTAACATGTTGAGTGTTGAAATGTGTGTCGAGCTCATTACACGTGCTCTAAAAGGTTTCAAACTGCAAATATTTAAAAATCTCTATCTTTGAATCGTTTTCCTGTGCTGTCCCTTTGTGTCAGACTGTTAATATGCAGTCTGGCACCTTCAAATAATGTGGCTTTGTAACCAATTATTTACATGTTGTTTTATCCACAGAGAATCTTTTTTTTAAATAAATTTATTTATTATTTATTTTTGGCCGTGTTGGGTCTTTGTTGTGGCACACAGGCTGTCTCTAGTTGGGGCGAGTGGGGGCTACTCTTCGTTGTGGTGTGCGGGCTCCTCATTGCTGTGGCTTCTCTTGTTGTGGAGCACGGGCTAGGTGCTGGGACTTCAGTAGTTGTGGCACACGGGCTTCAGTAGTTGTGGCTCATGGACCCTAGAGCACAGGCTCAGTAGTTGTGGCACACGGGCTTATTTGCTCTGCAGCAGGTGGGATCTTCCCTGACCAGGGCTCAAACCCATGTTCCCTGCACTGGCAGGTGGATTCCCAACCACTGTGCCACCAGGGAAGTCCCCGCACAGAGAATCTTAAGGTCAAAACATACAACTCGATTAACTACACTTCCTCCTGTTCACATTTCCCTCATCTTTTCTTCATCTTCTGTCTATGTTTCCTTGGCCCTGTTTATATTAAGTGCTTTTGCCATTATATTTGATTGTTTGTATTCCGGTGAGTTACCACAATGCTTTATGAGACACGCTAGGATATAAATGCATTTAAGTAATATATATATATATATATATATATATATATATATACACACACACACACACACACATATATATGTAGTTTGCTTGAGTGCAGTGTTTTTTGTTTTCTGTACTGAATTCATTAGCATGGGTTGGTATAATATTTAGCATAGGTCGATATGTAATTTGTAAACTAATAAAGTCTTAAAAGTGAGGAAATAAGTCTTTCAAATTTAATTATTTATTTTAAAGAGCAGAATAGCATACATAAACAGGTGCCTAATGAAAACTTGTATTCTAATTTGGAACTCTCATGAACACCTATTCTTTTGTTCTTCTAATGGTATGATCGTAGGCCATTTGATTATTTTTATTTTTATGGCTTTAACTTTAGAATAATGAAATATTCGTAAATTTAAAAAAGTATTTTTCTTTATTTGATGGGGGTGGGATACTGGAGAAATGAAAGGTCAAACACCTATTGAGGAATCCATACTTGTCTATATAGTGTGTACTTTTATTTCAATAACTGATTTAAAATTCCTAAAAGGATGCTATAATAAGTTATTATGCCATTTTACAGACTGAATTAAGTGAATTTCAGGGAGGTATGAAACTTGCCTAAGGCTATCCAGCTGCCAAGTGGTAGAAGTGAGAATTAAATCCGGGTATACCTATCGCCAAAGTTGCTGCTCATCTCTTTACATCATCCACTTTGAATAGCCAATGCTTTTCTGCTTACAAATATGACTGAGGTTTCCAGACAGTCAACATTGCTTTTTAATCAGATAGAAAAATTACTGTTGCTTCTCTAAAGACATATTCCTTTTCCATTAAGTGACTTTAGTTGTTCAGATAATACTTCCAGACAGTAGTCATCATACAGTTGGAGACTAAGAACAGAACTCAGGGATGTGTCTAGCACTCAGTAAAGACCAACTGGGCTCACTGATGGTACTTACGGTCATTTCCTCTAGACTAAAATAATCTTATTAATAAGAGCCTAATAATTCACAGTACTGCCCTTGCCTGATTGTTTGTTCTTCTCCCTCTATCACTCTCTCTTTCCCCATATGATTATTATTTTTGACAATTTTTGGTGAATTAAATTCAGGGATTAGTATTCAGGAGCGCTAGTCACAAAAGCAGAGAATCTTAGCTCACACCAAAGGAAGAAAATAGAGAAAAAGTATAAATTATATGAATACACACATATCACACGTGTACCAACTATATGTTGCACTCCTCCAAAATCTATTTCGTATCTGCACATTTATTGTATATTAGCAGGAAGACAAGAAATGAGCGTAATGCTCTGTTTACAAGATACAGAAAACAGACCCAAATATGGAAATTACTAGCAATGAGAATGGGGAAGAAAGACTACAACAAGGAATGTAGATGATATTTTTGTTTCTTAGCTATGATGCCAAATATTGAACTTTCAACTTGAGACAAGGAGGCCATAAAAAGTTGTATTAGTTTCCTAGAGCTGCCATGACAAAGTACCAGAGACTGAGGAGGTTAAACAACAGAAATTTACTCACTCACGGGTGTAGAGGCTAGAAATCTGAGATAAGGTGTCAACAGGATTGATTTCTTCTGAGGTATCTCTTCTTGGTTTGTAGATGCCATGTTTTCCTTTGGTCTTCACATGGTCTTCTCTCTGTGCATGTCTGTGTCCTAATATTTTCTTTTTATAAGGACACCAGTCATATTGAATTAGAGCCCACCCATTTGACCTCATTTGAACTCAGTTACTTATTTAAGGGCCTTATGTCCAAATACAGTCAGATTACGAGGTATTGGGGGTTAAGACTTCCACATATTAACTTGAGCAGGACACAGTTCAGGTGATAATAGAAGATAAGAGTAATTTAAGCAAGTAAGTAACTATTGTTTACAGTGAGTTGCTTAAGGATATGTATTTACTCAAGAAAAACAAGAAGAAATTACATAACACTCTGTGTTATACAAAGATATTAAATTAATCATAACATCCTGTGAGATGGGCATTAAATTAGACTAAGCAAGAGTAAGCAACTTATCCAGAATTGTATAGTTGGTACTTTCCAGAATTTAAACCAGGTATTTTCCCAGTTCCATTCTACGTTATATATTCATTTCATTATTTGAAATGAATTTTGAGTCTTCATTTTGCTTAGTTCCTGAAGTTATATGGGGATAGAATGGAGTTGGATATTTTCAGTGACATTCACATATGGGGAAGGAAATTGAGTCCAGAAGCTTCAGCAGTGTTTCCATGGAGAATGCTAACAACAGAACCAGAAACACCGTTATCCTTTTGGTTCAGTGATCTTTCCTATAGCACTACAAGAATCAATTTTAAGAAGCCCCATGTTTTCCAAACTTTCACCAATGGGCTCTGTAGGGTCCTCTAACAATATCTAAGAGACTAACTAGTTTCACATTCCAAGCCACTTAAGACAAGGAGTTCTGATTGTTCTCTGTGAGGAAATCAAGTGACAATCATAGCTGGTAATTTAGGATAGTTTCTTCAGGGCCCAGGCAAAACCTAATACACAAGTGATAACCATTGTTAAGTGCATCTTTGACAAGGATTCATCAAGTATCAAAGAGGTCTATAAATTGGGAGAAATTATGATCAAAGACAAACATAGACCACAGATATCTAATTAATGCTCAATTATTTATGAGTTTAACTTTGGTTAACCTCATTTTCCTTCTTCTAGACAATTTCCAATTCATCTCCACAAAGAGACCAGAATACTTACCTTCCAAAACAAGATTTATTGTGTTCCTTTAATTCAAAGCATACAGTGACTTCTACATTCACTCCACCAAGTTTTGCTAGGAGAGAAAAGGAGACATTATATTTTATCTTGAATTACATATGCCACCATACTTGACTTAGCTCATCCTACTGGAAGCACTTTGACGGCAGATTCTACAGTCTGGTCTGACATCCTCTACGGAATCAAGCCAAGGGAATCACACATAGTTACAGCTGGAAAAACGTTTGTTCTGGGTTGATACTTTTAGCCTTTACCACCAAGACTTTATCACCAAGATCTATCTTGACAGCCTCTAAACAGGAGACCTTCTTGCCTTCCGTTTTCATATTGACAAGGAAGGTAAAGGGAAGAACTGAGAAGTACCCAAAGTCAGCTAGCAGCCAGCACAGATAAATCATCTGTGGAGATATTGTTTCTTTCAAAAGATATAAACATAAGAGGAAGTCCTAGTGTTTGAAACAATTGTGCATAATAAAATACTCCATGAAAACCTAGAAATCCAGATGCAGATCAGTAACATAGTGGCTAAATAAGCTGTTATGTTCATGCAATGGACAAGTGTACAGACATTAAGAAGAACGAGATACTCTTTTCTATGAGATTCTCTTTTCACTGAACTCATCAGTGCTGCAAAAACAATGTTACATAATACTTTTTCTTTAACATTATATCAGGCATCCTCATCTTGTCCTGCATTTATTGCCAGTGTTACTAAAGTTTATCATTTACCTCTTTCTCTTGTAGACATATAATTTCTTCTTATTTTGGAAGCATTCATCAATCCCTATTTTACTCTTTCTTTTAAATTACAAATGAATATTGAATTTTATAAACTATCTTTTGCGGGATATTTCAAGTGATTGTATAGTATTGCTCTCCTTGGACCTTGTTATATGGTAAATTATATTTTGTTATTTTATATATGCTATTTATTATATGTCGTATTATGTTTACTAATTACATTTATTATATTATAATTACATTATAACTAAGGTAGCATTTTGTTTTAGATAGGCAAAACAACCAGTGGAATAGGAAGCATCTTAAAATTAGATGCAAGAGCATAAGGGAATTGAGTTTAAAATAAAATTCACATTTTGGATCAGTAGCAAAAATTATTCAACAAAAGTGGGAAAATATGGCTATCATTACTAAATTCTAGATACAGCAAGTAGTTAAAAGTTAAAAAATAATGAAACTGTAAAAGTATCAGAAACCTGGGAGACATGAAATAAAGTATTCATGAGGAATACCTTTCTCAGATACAAAGAAAAAAGGATACATTTAATGATATAAGAAATAAAATTTGCCTCATGGCAAAATGCACTACAAAGGTCAGAAAACAAGCAAAAGAAATTGGGAAATATATTAAGAAATGGATATGCTTTCTTTACAACTTTTGAGGAAGCACATGTTTCTTTTTCCTTTAACCTGTTATGGGGGTATTAATCTATAATGTAAGTGCATGGTTCCTTTCCTTTAACCTGTAATGTGAGACTTAATCTATATGGTAAGTGCATGGTTCCTTTCCTTTCATCTGTAATGTGAGTGTCAACATGGGGCACTGTTTCCAAGCACAGACTTTGGATGTTCCTGTACTGGTCCCATCACTGACCATCCACAAAAACTTACAAATGTTGCTTCACTTTCCTGGGGGTTAGAGTCTTAGCTAAGAAATGGAAGCAAAATAGAACTTTCCCGCAGGGATGATAGAAAGTTTAAAGGAGTAAATATGTAAGTGACTTAGCACAGTGCCTAGTACAAGAGAGATCAATATAAGTACTTATCATTTTTTAAAGAGACAGATGAAAGAAATAAAATGTGGTGTTTTCAATCTATTGATATATATCCTTGACATTAAACTACCTTTTCATTCATTGGATTACCTAACTTGCTCATGCTTTTTCTTACTCTAGTGAACTTGGGTAGCTAATATCATAGTTTAAAATTTTTGCTTTTATATTTACAAGTAAATTTGACCTGTAAATTTCTTTTTCCTTACAGTCCTAATCTAGTTTCAGTATTAGGATTTTATAGACTTCATAAGATGAATAAAGGAGAATTCTTCCTTCGCTATCTCTAGAAGTTTTTCTTTGTTCATATTGATGTTATCTGTTTAATAGAAGTTTCATAGAATTCACCTCCCAAATGATCTGGCTGGGTCTGGTATTTTCTTGGTGAAAGATTGTAAACTACTGACATAATTCCTTTACTGGTGAAAGAACTCCAGCTATAAATTTCCTCTTGTGTCAGTTTTGGTAAACTTTAGGAGCTAGGAAATTGTCCACTTTACAGAAATGTTCAAATTTACTGGCATTTCATATATTCTCTGCTCTAACATTGTCCTGATTCTTTCTGTATATTATTTACTTATGTTTTTGTTTTGCTTAATCAAAGTGTGTTTTTTAAATCTTTTCAAAGAATATTCTTTTGACTTACTAAATCACCTCAATTTTATACTTTTTTCTGTTTTATTAAGTTCTGCTCATATATTTATTATCTATTTTTCTATGTTCTCAGGGTTTATTGTTTTACTCTTCTGATGTCAATTAAAACACTTGGTTATTAATTTTAAGAAATCTTTTTAGTTATAAATAGTTGAACTTTTTGAAGATTCCAGATTAGTTGTAAGTATCTAAGGGTCAGCTCGTCCACACTGTTGCTAGCCTAAGGCTTAGTTCACCCTACCGCAATGTATATATTGACATGTTTTCCCCTCGACTTTCTGTGTTTTGCTACTTCTCACTTTTCTTTGGAGAGAAGCCCTTTGACATAACCTTAACTTATTTTACAGCCAATAAGTCTTTAAAGTAATGTGTATTTTTTAAAGATAAATCTACTTATATAATTAGGCAGAAAATCTGACCTGCCATATTTTTAAAAACAGCATAAATTCACACTTCTCCATGATTAATCTGCTGTATTACACAACCTTCGAGTTTTTAGCTTTATCAATGACATGTACTTGAAAAATGTTTTAAAGATCCTACCCAGTCTTTTAAAACATCCTTGTTCCTTGTTTCAGTTCTAGTTTTATGTATATTTTCTGCCTTGCACCTGATTATTCCAACATCTGATGGATGGCCTTGGGAATATAATTCTGGTATTGATTGTTTTTTGCTGATTCTCTCCACTTCTAGCTGATTTCTTCATTATTGTGTAAATTTAGATCATGAGCTCATGTTTAGCTAAACTTTATCTGTGGGAATGCTATAGGCCTGTGTTGAAGGTCTACCTCTCCAGAAAGGGTTTAGTTTTGTGTTTGGAATACCACCGATTTGGGAGCATTTTAAGTTAATTTCTTAGCTTCTGTTTGCAAGACCGCACATAAATTTGCAACCCAAACACTGGGAACACAGATCTGGGGTTCAGAATTCTCAAGATTTCCTACCTGTTTCCTACCCAGAGCAGAGGCCAAGAGAATTTGGTCTTAGTCTCCCTTTGCCAACAGATATTTTTTTCTCCTGGCACACCCTTTCATTGAAGGTGAAACTAGGGATAGATAGGTTTAGTTCTAACTTCCCATCTAGTAGGGATGGAGTCTTACCTCCTGCCTCTCACGTGGTTATGGCCATTTATAAACAAGTCTCTATGTCAGGTGTGTCACTAAACTATGGCCTGTATTACAAATCCAGACACAAGCCTATTGCTATGGCCTGTGAGCTATGAATAATTTTCACATTTTAACTGGTAACATTTTAAATGGTTACCTAAGTACCTAAATAATATCCTCAATTTTGCTCTTTGGTCTACAAAGCCTAAAATATTTGCCACTTGGCTCCATAAAAACAGGATTTCCAGCTTCTGTTCTAAGCTATCAAGATCTTCAACCCACTCCTAATATAGCTATAACTCTCACACATGTACCACCCTTCTTTCATGGGTCCTGGAAATTTCTACTGCATACTTCAAAAATCAACCACGCACTTAAAAATAAGTTGTGTACATTTAACCTAGCATACCTAACCCTTTTCCTTCAGGAGAGTTTTTCAAGTCATCTTGCCCACCGTATTCTTTAGAGCTTCATTAATAATGGCAAAAAATTAAAACAACTTAACATTCAACAAATGGGAATTGTTCATAACAATTATAGAAGCACATACAGTAGAAAACTATAAACTCTTATTGAAACAGTGAGACATAACTAGTTTTATTCTTAGAGAACTATGTTTATTTAGGTCCCTTTTGTTTAAATAAGTATATTTCTGTGTATGTATGTATATAGTCATGTATTTATATACACATACATTATTTGTATGATATAGTTATATAAACGTATGAAATACATACCTATACACATACCTTTGATTTATATTTGTATACATACACAGGAATATAATTATATATATTATATAGTTATATACATTGAACTGAAAACTGGTAGTATACATATATATCGTGTATCAATGTGTGTCGTCTATGTGCATGTGTAGAAAAGCAGGTTGAGAGATATGGAAGCATGAGTTAGACAGGGCTCACGATTCTAAAAGTAGTTATGTGTAGGTAGTGAGCTTAAGGCCCATTTGATTGAAAATATTGCATATTTTTACATCAATTGTTAGGATGAACAGATTCCTATGTAAATAAAATTATAAATAGCTATACATACTTGTATGTGTAATGTACAATTAAAATGTATATAGTTTTATAGATGTATTATATTTATATTACATAATATAATTGTCTTATACTAATACATTACGTATTGTGTTATATAGAATATATGAACTCTAGTGTATTATATCAGATAATAATAAATATATATTTATAATATATATAAATATATATTTATAATTTATATATTATGATATAATTGTTTTATAATCAATATTACAGGATATATCTAATTAATATTATGAACATATTAACCATATAAATACATTTCATTACCCATATATTTTGTATATAATATACGCTAGGCAAAAATATATATTAATATAATACATAATTGTTATACATTAATATAAATATTAGCATATTAAATTTATATATCAATATAATATTTAATATTGGTATATTTATATTATATTTAATATATACATAGCTAATGCTCTTTAAAGCCATCTGCTACAAGTAGAATAAGACCAGGAGTATGGCCAAAGCAAATTCTAAAAATATTAGATTACTTCTATTCATTTATATGTCATTTTCCTGGAATCTGCATCTGGCTATTAGAGAGGACACACAGCAAAATCAACACAAAGTGCCCAGGAGGACATAGGATCCTTTACTTATCGGAGCCTCAAAGGAAACACAGTGCTATCCAGTCCCCCATCAAAGAGCCAAGAGCAAACCTTGAAGCACCCAGTAAAAGCCCATTCAAACAAAAAAGCTTTCCCACTTAAACTGGAAAAAGTTAAGTTCCCAAGAGACCCCCTACACCAACCACCGAAGCTCATTTGGCAGTAAAAACAAAAATGTTCACCGAACAACAAGAAACCCAAAACAATAGTTGTTTTAGCACAAACAAAGAAAAAGCAGCTAATTAGTGTCTCTCCTGTTTGAAAGAAGGGGGTGGGAAGTGGGCAGAAGACCTGATAGGAAAGATAAAAAGAAAAGGAAAAGGAAAATAAGTTTCCAGTTTGACACTCAAGCTGTCTTCTGCATCCATTTTGTCAAGACCACCAAGTCAATGTGGAGGCTTTTTCCTCTTTCCCTTTTCTTTTCATGAGACTGGTCACAACCAGCACTGCAGATTCCATCGAATTAAGGAACGCTGTTGCCTACATGTGTGAATGAGCTGTGAGTAAAGTACTGAAGTAGAGGACACCTGAAGTGAAATGTCTTCATGAATGTCCATGTGGCTGAGCAGGAAGTTAACCTTTCACAGATGTGCTAAAGAAGAAGAGTTGGCTTTTATTTTATTTACTTTTCCCTGCACTGTGTTGAATGACTATCATCTACAAGTTCAGGCTACTTTTTGCTGAGGATTAATGCACTGGGAGAGCTGAGAGAAAACTGAACAGTAGAGCTGTCTTTTTCTTGACCAGTTCACCTTACTTTCCCAAACTCTAAGTCTTTCCCTAATTCTTTCTCCTTTTTATTGTAGTAAAATGAACAGAACACAAAATTCACCATTTTGATCATTTTACAATTCACTGTACCATTCAGTGGAATTTAGTACTGTCCCAATGTTGTGCAACTATCACCGCTGTCCAGCTGAAAAACATTTTCATCACCCCACGAGGAAACCTACACCCATTTTAAGGAGCCATTCCCTATTTCCCTCTGTTCCAAACCCCTGGCAACCACTAATGTATAATATTTGCCGTGTGTATGGATCTGCCACTGCTGGACATTTCGCATAAATGGAACCATATCATATGTAGCCTTTCCTGCCTGATGATAAGTTGTGCAGTGGTAGGAAAAACTAAAATGCGATGTACTGTATGATGTATGTTTTAGTGAAGTGGCTTGGTCAGATTATAATGATTTATGATAAAATCATGTAAAGCAAGCATCACAATTCTCCAGGAATGTTCTGAAGAATGCTAATGTTAATTATGAATATGTGAATCCCAAATCTTTCATTTGTATTGACCCTATCTCATTAATTCTTCTCCCAACACTGCTATAACTAGAGTTGAGTTCTAAAATGTACCTTCCTCTTTTCCCATAGAAATTGTCCCACAATTTCAAAAAGTTCTCAAAGGTGAAAAAGTGCACACGACGTTTATCACGTTTGCAAATGCCAAGGGAAATGCTAAGCTAACACTGTCCAAAATGCAATATTCTTCTGTGAGAGCACCCAACTTTAAACAAATACACATATTCTAAATACAGCTTAGATCTGTGACATGTTTTGGCCACTGAAGTATGAGCAGACATGATGGCCTTAAATGAGCAGAAGAGGCCTTAAATGGGCTTGTGCGGTTGGGCTCACCTCTTATGTTTCAGTGAACTTTTAGAGAAGACAGGGCCTGGGAGCTGCGGCCTCACAGTTGGGCTCCAGACGAAGAGGTGTGTGACAGACCTCAAACTGACCCAAAACACGGAGCAAAACTAGCCATCTAGAGGTCTAAAAGAGAGCCACTGCAGCTAGCCCATAGGTCCAAGAGAAATAAATTCTTGTTTATGTAACTGACTTTGGTGTGATTTGTTCCAAAGCATTATCACAGCAAGAGCTGACTAACACAACATCCTCCAAATCATTGTTATGTAAATGGATGCCACCATGCCTACATGTAAGGCAACTGTGTACTCAAATTGTGAGAATTCTTGAACTCTTGGTGCCTCTCCAACACAATGTACATGGCTAAATTTCCACAAATAAGTTCACTAATATACCACAAAGATCTCCCTAAACTTTTATTAAATGTAATGCAAAGTTCTTTCTTTTCATTTTCTGCTTCTCCATAGTTAAAATGCTGTTTATCAATGTAAAACGGTTCTTGCCGTTTGGCTTCTGTCGTTAGAGTCTTTTGAACTCTTTGGCTTTTCAGCTCCTAGGCTGTAACATTTGAATCAGCAAATGCCCCAAGGAGAAAAGCTGCACCAAGTGTCAAGCTTGCGTCTGTGTTTCCCTTCTCTCCACAACTTGGCCCACATGTCTTGGTGTCTCTCTAACACTCAGACGCCAGCGAACAGAAGTTTTCCTACTCGATCCAGCTTGTCTAAAATTCCTTTAGACTTCGCCTGATCTTATGTTATTAATCAACTATCATCTCAATTACCCCAGGAAGAAAATTTACAATTTTGAGAGAAAAGGGAACCCTGGTACATTGTTGGTCGGAATGTAAACTGGTGCAGCCACTGTGGACAACAGTATGGAGGGTCCTCAAAAACTAAAAGTAGAACTACCATATGACCTCGCAACTCCACTCCTGGGTATAAATCCAAAAAGAACAAAAACACGTGTTTTCAAAGACATGTATTTGAAAAGATACATGCACCCCAATGTACGGAGCATCAGTATTTACAATTACCAAGATAGGAAGCAACCTAAGTGTCATCAACTGATGAATGGATAAAGAAGATGCGGTACATATAACCAATGGCATACTACTCAGCCTTAAAAAAGAAAGAAATGTTGTCATTTGCGGCAACATAGATGGACTTGGAGGACATTGTGGTAAGTGAAATAAGTCAAACAAAAACAAACACTGTAGGATATCACCTATATATGGAATCTAAAAAATACAGCAATCTACCGAATATAACAAAAAGAAGGGGAGACACAGATATAGAGAACAAACTAATGGTTGCCAGTGTGGAGGGGGAGGAGGGGGCAATACGGGGTGGGGAAGTGAGAGATGTAAACTACTGGGTGTACGATAGGCTCAAAGATGTATTGTACAACACAGGGAATATAGGCAATATTTTGTAATAACAGTAAATGTAAAGTGACCTTTAGAAAGTATATAAAAATATTTTAAAACAGAAATCATACTGAAAATTGGAAACAATTTAAATGTCCATCAACAGGAAAATGCACATATAAATTATTGTACTTCCCTACATGGGAATCCTACATTGTGAGGAAAGTACATGAACTAGACAGATCTTTATGTGTCAGCATGGATGAACCTAGCAAAGATAACACTAAAAAAAGCAAGTAAGAAGAGAAAACATAGTAGAATACTATATGAGGTTTAAGAATACTTAAAAATGTAGCCTAAATAGAAAGACATCCATGCAGTGATGGAGACCAAGTTCAGAAGAGTGGTTACCCAGGGTCAGCTGGGGAGTGGCTGTGTTTGGGAAAGTGGTCGCAGCAGGCTCTTCAAGAGGAATGGTAATGTTTCACTTCACACGCTGGCTGGAGGACGGAGGAGTGTCTGCGATATTATAATGTGAGCATGCTGCATGTGAAAGCCATTTCTGACCACATCTAGGGGATCTGATACGCGGGAGCTGGTAGTGGGTGGAGGCATCCAGAAGGTGGTGGTAGAAGAGGAACGTTGTATGCATAACGCCTAAGGCCTGACCAGAGAACGACCACTGTTCTAGAAACTGGACAGAAATCCAACTTCTACGACCAATGTTAAAAGACAAACTGAGGCATATTTAAAATAAGACTTTACGTGAGCAAAAATAGATTCAATTCAGGCACCACCAAAGCGGAAATGGTGAGGAGCACTCCAGCCACAGGAGCTGCAGAGATGTTTATTTTAAAAGGGCAGAAGCAAAGCAAGGTAATGACTGACTTGTTATAACTTTAAAGCCTAGTTGGTGATTTGTGACTCGTTGTCCTCAGCAGTGTTCGCCACCCTGAGGCGTTGACAGACTTAGATTTTTGTTGGTTTACATAGGCGGCCGCATCACTAGAGCCACCGCAGGCTAACGGCCTCCTTGCAGGGTTAATTTACTAACACCAGTTGTCTGAGTCCTTACTCTTACTCAGTCACTTCACTTCCTACGCCTCAGTTTCTCTTCTGGAAAGTGGATATTCAGTAGTAAATTCTCTGTGGAGTTGTCAGTACCAAACAAAGTGATTATTAGTAACCACGATCATGTCCTGAATGCATGGAACACGTCACCATTTGCCAACTACCGTGTCAAATTAGCAGAAACTACAGAAATTAAGAGCTCTCCGCATAAATTCACACACCCGTGCACCAGGTAAGGGACCACAGGCAGACGTTCACTCAGCCTTTCGTGTGTCCCTCACGGAGTGCAGGCTCTCTCCTGGGTGGGGGGAGCACAGACACTTACGGGAGTTTACTTTTAAAATGCGTTGATACAACCAGGTCTCAGTTTTGTTTGGATGAGTCAGCAAACGCTTTTTGGAAACCCCAAAGTCTCCACACCTCGTATGTTTCGCGCTGCCTTAGTCTCAGAGCTCAAGCCCCTACTCTTCAGGCCGCGTCACCATGGGAGACAGGGCTGCGTGCGGGCGCACGGCGAGCGTGCTGACGTCCTCGAGCCCCGCCCCAACGGTCCCGCCCGCTGACGTAAACACCAGCTCCGTGGCATGGAGGCCCTAGATGCCTGCGCCAACACCGGGCCGCGCGGGGTCTCTGGAGCGCGGCATGGGGGAGTCGGCGTAGCTGGGGCCCGTGGCCCTATGTCTTCTGGCTGCGACGCCGGTCCTGCGCAGGCTGCGGGGCCGCAGCCGCCGGGCGGTGGGCGCCCGAGGGGCCGGGGCCCCCAGGCGGGTGTGGCCATCGTGTCCGCAGCCAGCGTTCCCGAGGCCGTGCTTGGGCCATGATCACTCGGTGAAGCTGTGCCGGGACAGCGCGGCCGACTTCTTTCCGCGCTCTGAGGACCTGTGCGCGCTGCAGGACTTGGTGCCTCTGCCCTCTGTGCACGCTTCCCTGCGGGATGCCCCGCCGGACTTAAGGCCGACCGCCTCCGCGGGGTGCACTTGGCGCTGCTCCTGAGCACCCGCTGCCCCTGATTTGTATCCAGAGCTTCTTCCATCCACGGCTTGTCGAGACAGGTTTGTACTTCCCGCTTCCAGGGCCCCTCGTGTTGGCGCT
Organism: Mesoplodon bidens; assembly: GCF_964165515.1. Taxonomy (NCBI): domain Eukaryota; kingdom Metazoa; phylum Chordata; class Mammalia; order Artiodactyla; family Ziphiidae; genus Mesoplodon; species Mesoplodon bidens. The sequence goes on from NW_027671287.1 coordinate 163,659, forward strand.
GAGAAGCGGGGTTTTTGATGGTGCAAGGTGGAGGGTGGGCACTAGAACCAGTGCCCAGTGCCCGGGTGTGCGTGCACTAGACGGGGCGTGTGGCCTAGGACTCCTGCCAGCTCGGTGACCCCGGCCGAGTGCCTTAAGGCTTCCTGGTCTCAGTGTTCTCATCTGTAGCGTGGGCTTAACAGGTCCCAGTCTCTGTGGTGGTTACAAGGATGCACTGTATTAATGCTTCTAGACTCTACAAAGTAGAACACTTAGCACAGTTTGGAGCATCGTTAATTGTTGCACAGATGTTTCCTGGTCTGTTGAATGACTTTGCCTGGTACACACCAAAGCGATTAGGAAATGGATATATCCCAGCTTCATTTCCTTTCCATTAAAACAGGGTTCAGGAAAAAAATTTTTTTTCAATAGTCGTATCAGATAGTGCAAAGCTCACTGGTGTGAAGGCAGCTTAGGGTTTGAATTCCAGGGCTTATGCTGTCTGTGGCCTGGGCAGGTTTCTTATGGACTACAATCCCCACACTTGTAAAATGACATTAATAACCACTCTTTCTGTGGGTTCTTAGAATGAATTAAGCAGGTTATGTGTGTAAAGTAGCCTGGCACTTGAATGAGTTGTCAGAACCAAGGGCTGCTGGAGACGATGCTTCTGCCCTAGGTAATCTCCCCTTCTACTGGGCGGCAGGTAAACACAAGCACAGTAGTCAGTGCTCTGGAAGAAGTGAGTTCTGGTGCTATAGAGCATAGAATCTTTTTTTAAATTTAATTATTATTTTATATTGGAGGTTAGTTGATGTACAATATTGTGTTAGTTTCAGGTGTACAGCAAAGTGATTTAGTTATTCATATATCCATTCTTTTTCAGATTCTTTTCCTGTAAAGTTTGTTACAGGATATAGAGTAGAGTTCCCTGTGCTATGCAGTAGGTCCTTGTTGATGATCTGTTTTATATAGAGTCGTGTGTCTATGTTAATGCCAAACTCCTAATGTATCCCTCCCCCCGATCTTTCCCCTTTGCAGAGCACAGAATCTTGGAAGGGAAAGTTCAGGGTAGGCTTCTTGGAGGAGGTGCCATCCTTTCTAAGGATATGTAGAAGCTCCTGGGGTGGCAGGAGAGAGCAGTGTGTGTTGATGTTTGAGAAATATAAGAAAATATGGCAAAACTAATGTACAGGACTGGAACTCAGGGTTTGGGAAAGAAATGAGAGTTGATACTGGAAAGTTAGTGGGGCCCAAGAGAAGGGGGCCTTGTTTGTCCTGTCAGAAGTTTGGGTGTTTATCCTGAAGGCTGTGGGAAACACCAAAGAAGACTGAGATGGACTTGTGGTTCAGAGGCTCACTCGGACCTCCATGTGGAAGGCAGTTGATTTGGTGCAGGCTGAGTTGTAATCTGAGGGTCCCACTTAAGTTATAAAAGGTGGGACTGGATTTTGCAGATCTGAGAGAGAATGGGTGAGGCCTGGTGACCAGTTAGAAAAGAGAGGGCAGCAAGCGTGGGTGACAGTTTACAGCTGCATCTTTTTGAGAGATACAGAGCACAGTAGAAAGGGATTGGGGGTGGCGAGAGGATCTTACTTCATCTTCAGTGCTTTAGAGGGGCCTGGTAGACGGGTCTGGACCCAAGGTACAGATCTGGGCTTTTTGGGAGGACAGGTGTTTGAAGGCATGGGAGAGACTTAGGTTACCCACAAGAAGATCCAAAGAATCATAGGTCTTAATCATAGACTTAATAACTAACAGTTGCAGCCTCTTCCAGGGATGTGACTTTAACCAGTTACTCTGGAATTACCTGGTTAGTTCCAGTGAGATAATCTGCCTCATAGACAGGTGACATCCCCCCCAAAAAGGTGACCTTGCTTGAAATAATACTTTGTTAGAAACTTCTTTTTGCCCCCTTCTGTGTATAAAAGCCTTCCATTTTGTACAGATCCTCAGAGCTCCTTTCTGCTTGCTAGATGGGATGCTGCCCAATTCATGAATCATTGAATAAAGCCAATTACATCTTCAAATTTACTCCATCAAATAATGTTTTTTAACACAAGAATTAATATTGAAAATGTAATCATGTTGGTCAAAGCTATTTGTGAGTATATGAAAATATAACATTTACATCTAATGCTTATACTTATAAATTATAGTAAGTCCCCTACATATGAATGAGTTCCATTCTGAGAGCTCATTCATAAGTCCAATTTGCTCGTTAAGTCCATCAAAGTTAGCCTAGGTACCCAACTAATACAACAGCTATATACCATTGCTTTTACACTTGCTTCCAAACATCCTGGGCTTGAAATAAAGATACTGTATTATTATACTGTATACAGTACTGTACAGTAAAATACACAAAAGCACAACCACTTGTAGAGGACGCATGCACGTGACAATGGAAGCCAGACACATGAAGTAACTTACATGATTGGACATGTGAACACACGTTTGCATCTTTGAAAGTTTGCAACTTGAAGGTTCATATGTAGGGGGCTTACTGTATTGCAGAAGTAAAGTAAAAACTATGTCAGGATAAAATATTGGAATTAAAGAATTCTGGATTTATTATATAATTTGGAAAGTAATAATTAACATTTTAACATGTACTATTTTAGAAAGTAGCCATTGTAAGATAAAAACAGTATATAATATCTAAAATAGTGTGACCAAAACTGCAAGAACTGATAAATTAATTTAGCAAGGTAGCATGATACAGGATTAACATACAGAAATCTGTTGCATTTCTTTACACTAATAATGAAATATCAGAAAGGGAAAGTTAAAAAAAATCTCTTTGAAAATCATATAAAAAGAAAAATACTTAGGAATAAAGCTGACCAAGGAGGTGAAAGACCTATATTCTGAGAACTGTAAAGGAATTTGAAGATCATTCAAAGAAATGAAAAGATATGCCATGTTCTTGGATTGGAAGAACTAATATTGTTAAAATGGCCATACTGCCCAAAGCAATCTACAGATTTGATGCAGCCCCTATCAAATTACCAATGGCATTTTTCACAGAACCAGAACAAATAATGCTAAAATTTATATGGAACCATGAAAGACCCAGAATTGCCAAAGCAATCCTAAGGAAAAACAACAAAGCGGGAGGCGTAACTCTCCCAGACTTCAGACAATACTACAAAGCTACAGTAAACAAAACGGTGTGGTGTTGGCACAAAAACAGACATATGGGTCAGTGGAACAGAATAGAGAGCCCAGAAATAAACCCACACACCTATAGTCAATTAATCTCTGACAAAGGAGGCGAGAATATAAAATGGGAAAAGGACAGTCTCTCTGCAAGTGGTGTTGGGGAAGTTTGACAGCTGCATGTAAATCAATAAAGTTAGAACACACCCTCACACCCTACACCAAAATAAATTCAAAATGGTTTAAAGACTTAAATATAAGACATCACAGAATAAAACTCCTTGAAGAGAACTTAGGCAAAATATTTTCTGACATAAATTATACCAATGTTTTCTTAGGTCAGTCTCCCAAGGCAATAGAAATAAAAGCACAAACAAACAAACAGAACACAATCAAACTTATAAGTTTTGCTCAGCAAAGGAAAACATAAACAAAATGAAAAGACAACCTATGGAATGGGAGGACATATTTGCCAACAATTCGGCTGACAAGGGATTACTTTCCAAAATATACAAACAGCTCGTACAATGCATAACAACAACAACAACAACAACAAATCCAAAAATGGGCAGAAGACCTAAATAGACATTTCTCCAAAGAAGACATACAGATAGCCAAAAGGCACATGAAAAGATGCTCAGCTTCACCAATTATCAGAGAAATGCAAATCAAAACTACAATGAGATATCACCTCACACCAGTCAGAATGGCCATCATCAAAAAATTCTACAAATAATAAATGTTAGAGAGGGTATGAAGAAAAGGGCACCCTCCTACACTGTTGGTGAGAATATAAATTGGTGCAGCCACTATGGAAACTTGTATGGAGTTTCCTTAAAAAAATAAACAATAGAACTATCATATGACCAGCAATCCCACTCCTGGGCATGTAGCTGGAGGAAACTCTATTTGAAAAGATACATGCACTTCTGTGTTCATAGCAGCACTATTCACAATAGCCAAGACATGGAAGCAACCTAAATGTCCATCGACAGATGAATGGATAAAGAAGATGTACATATATACAATAAAATACTACTCAGCCACAAAAAAGAATGAAATAATTCCATTTGCAGCAACATGGGTGGACCTAGAGATTATCATACTAAGTGAAGTAAGCCAGACAGAAAAAGACAAATATCATATGATATCGCTTATTTGTGAAGTCTGAAAAAAAAATGATACAAACTAACTTATCTACAAAACAAATAGACCCACAGACCTAGAAAACAAACTTATGGTTACCATAAGGGATAACAGGGAGAGGAGTGGAGGGATAAATGAGGAATTTGAGATTAACATATACACACTACTATATATAAAATAGATAATCAACAAGGACACATTGTGTACCACAGGGAACTGTATTCAATATCTTGTAATAAACGATAATGGAAAAGAATATTAAAAAGAATATATACATATATATATATATATATATATATATATATATATATATATATATAACCAAATCACATTGTCAGAAAATAACACATTATAAATCAACTATACTTCAATCAAAAAAAATAAAATAGTTGTGTGAAATGCAATTAGAGTAGTATATAAGTGAAATCAATCCAAAATTGAAAAGTTACACTAAAACACACACACACACACACACACACACACACACACACCCAAGTATATGTACCTACATGCTAACCAACAAAACAAATGTTGAAAATCAGATAAATAGAAAACATTAAATAAGTAAAATAAGATTGTAAGAATGAATCAATATATATGAAATTAAATGTGCCAAAGAAATAATCCAGGTTAAAAAAAATCAATAAGTCAATTTAAAAATAAAGTTATATGCTTTTTTGCAAGGGGATAAGTTTTAGGCCCTAAGTAAATTTAAAAAAACCCAAAAAACTTAGAATTTGAAATTAAAAGAGCATAAATTTATAAGCAAACCAAATATTTAAAATATCAATGATGTATTTGTGTTCATGTCAAACAAACAATACGTTAAATAGTAGTATTAAAGTCATCAGGATGATAAAAATCATACTGAGTATAAATTATAAATATGTATGCATCTAATAATAGCACCACATATATACACATGTAGCAATGTAGAAATGCTAAGAAGAAAAAAAAACTTAAATCCAAGCCAGGAATATTAACAAGATGTTAAGAATTGATAAAGATATAGAAGATTTAAACTAAACAAGATCTTGATATAATGAGTATAGATAGAACATGACACCTAACAAATGTAGAATGCATATCATTTTCAAGCAAACATAGCATATCCATAAAAATTAATCAGCTACAAGGTAATAAAGCAAGTTTTATTATATTCCCAGAACCAGTATCCTAAAGAACACATTCTTGACCAGAACGCAATTAAGCTGGTATTTGATATAAAGGGATTACTAAGGAACAACCACATCTGAAGTTAGGGAGAAATAAACTTACTCTTGTAAGTAACCCTTAGATGAAAGAAGAAATAATAAAGTTTAAAATAATATGACTGAATAGTAACAAAAATACTGCAGAGTGAAACTTCTCTGTTGAAGCTGAAGGGGTACTTTGCACAAAATAAAATACACTTAATTTAAAAATAAAGATAGTGACAGAAAATGCTGCAAAAAGAAGAAAGTGTTATAGCCGACAAGCCTACAAGTACAGGAAGGAAAATAAAAATCTTATTTATTGTCTAACCATCAGCGAGTGTGTGGAAGCCAGGAGAAATCTGGCTCCTTTCCCAGCTGAATATAAATGAAATTAAAGGAATTACAAGGCACAGGTTACTGATCACCAATAGACTTGCGTGCAGTATCAATCACATGAGAAAATGTATAATTGCTCCTACTGGGATGCAAAATTATTCCAACCAACATGTTCCTGCTCTCAAAGATGAGAATTATGAAGAAAAATGGAAGGAGTTAAGCTAGCTCTCGTGAGAAATAGAATGGTAGTCACTTAACTGAAGTTTTAAACCCAGCAGGAATCAACAAAATTCCTCCAAGTGAACTGCTTATACTTGTAAAATGGACTCACAAACCAGATGAAATGTTACCAAAATGTTCATTCAGGATTAACGGGTTTATAAATCAAGGGAAACACATTATTTTGCCATGGTACCCTTTATTTTACTAAGTCTATTTCTTAATTTTTTATCATGCCTTTTATCTAATGGATTTGAGATCATTTATTAGGTTACCATATAATATAATTAGGGAATCACATAAAACAGTTTGAAGTGCAAACATTGCAATGGGTGTTACAAGTCACCTGGATTGAGCTATTTATTATTATTGGGCTCTAAATTTGATTTATATCTTCATGGCACTAGAGTGTGGGCACCTTGAAGGCAGAACTAATGTAACATAACCTGTAGTTATTTTCCTAATTAGTAAAATATTTTCTTAAAGGAGTATTTAGTCCTTAATATGAATATTAGTCATACTATTCTTCCTCCTTACCTTTCTCACAGCCAAAAGTAACAAATAAAAATATTTGAATTACTGATTTTTGAAAATAAAATAAATGTCTTCATGATAAAAGTAAGAGTAACTGATAAAAAGACAGTGACAAATTGGAAATATACTTGCAATACGTGGCAAAAATATTAATTTCTGTGAGGAGAAAAACCGAATTTATAGGACACTAAGAATACAACTGGACATTAGACATGAAAACTTAACTTTGTTTATAATAAGATTAAATCTTACATTTTAAATTATTTTATCTAGAAAAGTGTGGGGAGGAAGAGTAGAAATGGGTGGAGATTGTAATAGGGGCTGGGCAGGCGTGAACCTACCCCCCGTCCCTGCCTCAGCGACCTAATGGCAGCAGCGGTCCCCATGGGTCGTGGTGCACAGAGGCCTCAGCACCTGGAGTACACGGACACTGTCATCCAGGTAAGAGCTTCAACCGGCTTCAGACTCTCTGCTCAAGTTTCAAAACTTGGTCCAGCTTTGATCAGTTGTCCACCCCAGGAAGAGGCCAGAGGTCAAGGTTCAGCTGCAAGGACTTTGCACATCATTACTTCAGGTCCGCCTCTGTGGTTGGGCTGTTCTCGTCAAAGGGCAGTTGTTGGCAGCTGGGAATTCACCTGACTGGTATTTGCTACAAATGATTCTCTCCAGTTTAAAGGAAAAGCCTGAGGGCCGGCGGGGTCCTGGGCGCCTGGCTCCCTCAGTGATGAAGGCTGGGCAGGGTCTGGGGACCTGGCCTGGAGGGCACCGCCACCTGAGATCTGCTTCTTCAAGCAGGCCTGGGCACTGGTGGGAGAACCCAGACTGGTTGATGGACGGACACTCCCGGGCAGGGTAACCAGCCTGCACACAGACCCCCTCCTCTTGGCCAGGACCTGGACTCTGGAGAGCAAGAGTTGAGCCTCGGGACCTTGCCCTTTCTTGTCAGTACAGAGAGTAACATTTGTTTTGATGGAGGCTTACAGGAACATCGTGACCTGACCATGACCTGACCTCAAGAAAAGAGGATCTGACCTTAGAAGTTTGAAGCAACTAACCACACCCCTCCCTTACCTTTCCCATGAAAGGGCTTTGCTGAAAGCTTTTGGGGAGTTCAGGGTTTTCTAAGGCATGAGCCGCCCATCTCCTCACATGGCCCTGCAGTAAACCTTTCTCTGCTCCAATGCTCCAAGCTCGACATGTTGGTATTGTTTGGCCTCACTGTTTGTCAGGCACATGGACTTGCGTTCAGCAACAGGATGATATTTCAGTCAAGAATAGAACCTCTTTTTATTCTCAACGTGTTACCTTTGTCCATCTTCACCCTGAAATGTGCACTATCAACTGTATTTGGGGGGGCAGATCATTTTCTCCCATATAAATTATTTTCTTAATGAGAGAGTAAATTGTGCGCCTGAGATTCAACTTCGGAAATAAAATGTTTACTCTGAAGAGCCAAACTTGTCCTTGGAAACACACTTTCTAGACAACAGCAGTTGGACCCATCCTGTGCAGAGTCCAGTTCATTCTGAAAGTTCTATTGTGACCTGTCACTATGGTAATATGATAATACACATCTTGGCATTCCATTCCAACTGCCATTCTGTGAACTGAGAGGTTCACATACGGTGACGGATGAGAAGCTCTCACTCTCACCCCTTGAGACTTTGAAAATGGACAATCTGAATTGTTCTGGAGGTAGGTTCATATTCATCCTCTGAAGGCTGTTCCTTCAAATGTGCTGGTTAACTTTTACTGATATATGTTCCTCATCTTTTTTGTTTTCTTTTTTGATTTCTACCACATTTATCTACAGTTATAAATATATTTTATAGTTTGTTATATTACTTAAGTTATATTTTTGATTCTTCTATCAAGCCAGCTGCCTTAAATATTTTCCTAAATTTAGAAAAACATACTATCTCCAAATGCCAATTTTGTACACACTCTACCAGAGAACAGATAAAGGGAACTCACTCATTATGCTTTTACTGAAGCAGGAGAATCTTCATATCTCCTCAGCAATGGTCATTATAGGAGGAAAGGGGAATTACAGCTCAGCTCTTCTAAATGTAGCTGTCAATCTGAAACCAAATATTCAAGGTCTAAATCCAGAGAGTTTTATAAAGGAAAGAACCTGGGATTCACTGGTTGGATTTCCATGGGTTGCTGTGGACAAGATCACTGGCTGTTTGGCGGCTGCCAGGGAGTTTGGTGAGAAGGGCCAGTGCCATCACATTAGTGGAATGAACATTTGGTCACTGAGGGAAGGAGGGTCTGTCTGGTGATTCTCAAGGAGAATCCTGGGGTGGGGTCTCCAGCCTCTGAGTATGGAGATGACTTTCAAAAAGAATGTGGGATTCTATTGCCTTCCACTACAGGGTCTAGAAAATGATGAGTTTATAGAGCCAGAATATTAGTGAGGAAAGACTTGAACGCTTGCCCATTCTTAGCAAGCCCTTGGTCCAGGCTGCTCGAATGGGTGCTCAGATCAATTGTCAGTGAGACTTTGAGCATCACACACTTAACTAAGCCACCAAAGCCCAGCAGAGATGGCCACCTCCCCAGTTAATTCATGGTAACTATTCATCCAAACTTGGTCAATTGAAGGGAAGCTGATTCTTGGTAGAGCCATCATGTGGCCTTTTGCTTAGAGGTTTTGAGCTCTGAGGCAACCTAGGAATGTAACAGACCACTGGTCACTCAGCATGGTGAGCTGGTCATTGTGAAGGATGCTTGTGAGATAGTTGACGGTATGAAGAGGCTGGGGAGAACGGACACAGTTGGAATTCCTGTGGTCCTTCAGGGGAGCTTTGTTCATAAGAAACTGATGTATTTTGAATGAGGGATTGAAATATAGAGACGAAAAGTAGGGTAAGGATTTGGGTTCTTTTCTAGGCTCAGGCAGCTCCTCCAGGGCATCAGCTCTCACCCACAGAAAAATTGGGGCAGGAGAATTTGAGAGAGAGAGTGAGGGGAACTCCTGGCTCAGGGGTCCAGGGGTCTGTCCTGTCACAGATCCATCATTCATCATGGTTGTGATTCTTGGACAGTCACTTATCTCTAAATTTCCACACCCTCCACCATAACATATGGGTTACAGCCCCCACTTTGCCCTCCCCTTCACCCCCAACAGGGCTGGGTGTCAGACATGATAATGGATATTCTCCATGAGCTGTAAAGCATTGTTCCCATGAAAAAGCTGAAGAGTAAGCTTGAATCCCCCTTTACTTGGAGCCGTCAAATCACTTCTCTGCTTTCAACAGCTACGAAATGTCCAGCTTCTTCTTGCCATCATTCAGGATTGAACACTTATAGCGCATTTGTGAAGCACCGGTCCTTTATTTTTCAAACATTTTACCTATATTCAATCATTTTTGGACACATGACATAATGCTAAACTTAGGCCATATTAACATTCCTACATCTCAGAACAGGGAACTGAGGCAAAGAGGGATCTACATATCTTTCCCAAGTACATGCTTCTTCTAAACGGGATTTGAATCCAGTCCATCAGTCATGGTCCCAATGGTTTGCTGAGTTTCTAGACATTCTCAGTTAAATAAAGATATTTGCCCACAAAACCTGTCTGTTGGGTGTTTTCACTGCATAGCAAACTGCAAGATCTTCCTAAGTCCAACTTTGATTCAGGAGGCTCTGCTGGGCAGCTGGTGAGGAAAGGGACCAAAGGATTGAACTGTGAATAAATTATTGCTAATTTCCCCATGGTCTTCTGCCAGCAAGATGTCAATAGTTGTCTCTATTGTAATGCATTTCCCAGGATGCTGCTCCCAGAATGCGAGAAGAAGAAACACTCATCAGAGGTCAAGAATATCAACCCCAGGCTGGCTGAAAAAGATCCGCATCCGGCCACATTTTAGGATGCACCCTATAAATGACCCAGCTGAAGGTACTGTGGAAAATGTCTCATTCGGTTCACTCAAGAATAATTATTCTAGTTGATTCCGTGCCTCATATTGAAGAAAAAGCTATGAAATATTAAGCAGTATTCTTCTTTTATTCCATGTGTTCAAATTGAAACTTACTAAGCCAGCTGGTACAGTTTTAACCATGGAAGTAAACATGCATTTATTTATTTATTTATTTATTTATTTATTTATCTATTGAATTTTATTTTTTTTATTAGTTTCTGCTTTATAACAAAGTGAATCAGTCATACATATACATCTGTTCCCACATCCCTTCCCTCATGCATCTCCCTCCCTCCCACCCTCCCCATCCCACCCCTGCAGGCGGTCACAAAGCACCGAGCTGATCTCCCTGTGCTCTGCGGCATGCATTTAAAATTCAACATTTGGTTCACGTTTAAGAGGGAAGATGGTCTCTAGTTATGGTTTAGACATTAGCTGATTTTTGAACGTCAGCAACAACACATCCCGCCCTGAAACCATGTTTTGAGATTTCTTTAAATTATTAGACATTATTTAGAACAGGATTATATTGACATAAAAGTTGTGCATGCAATACAGAAAATTCCTGTATCCTGTCACTCCAGTTTCAGCTATTAATAATATATAGCATAGGTGAAGTACATTTGTTACAATTAGTGAAACAATGTAAGTATATTTTTACTAATGAAAAGTCCATAGTTCACCTCAGAGTCACACCTTGTGTTGTTATATTCAATGATATTTGAAATATGTACAATATTATTTGTCACCATTATGGTGCCATACAGAAATGTGTACACTAATGTTCATAGTCGCATTATTCTTAGTAGCCCAAAGATAGAAACAATCCAAAGTCCATGAGGTGATGAATGGATAAATAAAATGTGATATATACACAGAATGGAATAATTTTCAACCATAAAAAGGAATTAAAGATTGACTTATGCTACAAAATGAATGATCCAAATAATATAAAAAATATATTATTGTTAGTGAAATAAGGCAGGCGCAGAAAGACAAATATTATATGATTCCACTTGTATGAGGTACCTAGTGTAGGCAAACTCACAGACACCGGAAGTAGAAATGACCAAGGTCAGGAGGCAGGAGTAAGGTGGATTATGATTTAATGGGTACAGAGGTTACGTTGAAATGATGAAAAAGATTAAGATGTAGATTGTGTTGATGGGTACACAGCATTGTGAAAGTAAGAAATGCTAGTGAACTGTATACTTCAAAATTATGAAAATTATGTAAATATACATATATAAATATGTATATTTCATCACAATAAAATAAGTCAACAATCCAACAGAATGGACGATGAATGAAGGAGCAACATATTTGATTAGAAGGAAGCTGAAAGAGTCTTGTAACATTTCAAGAAGAAGGGGGATTTGGAGGGACTTTCAAATGGGCAGAGGGGCCGTGGGACTCTATACTGAAACATAGTGCAATGTTAGTGTTCAAGCTTTTTCAGACTGACACTTTCAAATTGATTAGGTTCCCTACAGCTAGAAAGCTAAAGGTTCTCTTCCTCATTTCTGAAATGTTCCTCCCCTTTGCCTTCCTCCACCCACCAGGGAGGTTTGTCCAACAGCACCTCAGTCCACACTCAGTAACCACCTGCATCCATACACTCCCACCCTGTGTCCACATTAACGAGGCTCTCTGAGTAATTCCTGAGCAGCATCACCAGTGTCCTGACACTTACTCTGTGTCCTCCTAGAGCCCCCTGAGGACCTGTTGGAGAAACTGCCCCATGTGAGGACAATTAAAGTGGCTCCTGCTACCTCCAGGGTAAGCTCCCCTTATTTATCAGAGATTAAAAGTTTGCTTCATTTCTTTCTTTTCCAATTGATTTCAGATCTGAAGATCTACAATGTTCAAGACAGCTGATGTATACAATTTTGCTTGGTTGGATGGATGCTGATTGAAGGTCTTTCCCAACAGATAACTCATTCAAAAGGCCATTTAAAAAATGGCAACATCAGTTAGAAACTGTAGAGTCAGACACACTTTCCTCAGCAGAAAATTTCCCTCCTTGAAATAGACTTTTGTATTTGCTCCTGAAAGTGGACCTGAGAGATCTTCCAGGCAAAGCTCCAGCCTTTCCCACAGCTGTCTTCTCTGGTTTCTTTTGGGGCCATTGGCTCAACAACAGTTTCCCATTTGGTTTTCTGAGGACAAAAAAAGAGATGAAATACCTGTGTCCACAGAGCACAGGATGCTGAGATCCTTACACTGTTTTCTCTTCTCTAATCACAGGTGGATTGGACAGCAAACAAAAACGGTATGTATTCAGAGTTCACCCCTGTGCTGAGGAACAATCTAGATGATGAAGAAGGTGGGACTCTCTTGCTGGCTTTGCTTGGAGAGACACCCTGATTCAGGGTCCCTACAGGGATGAGGGCTGGGGGTGTAGAGCTAGAGAGTGATTTCCCAGTAAAGAGCCATGCCCAAGTTCTATGGCCCTGGAAGTAGCTGCATCATTTAGATGATGTGGGTTTGTGTGTATCAGGGTTGGGGTGGGGTCCATGTGTGAGCCTATGTGGTGTGATTGTGAACCTGCATGCGTGAGCGTGTGTGTGTTTCCTCAGGAGATATTTCCCTCTTACACAGCACAATTCACCTGTCAACAAAGCTCGTCACCACTGCACACTGTCTGTACACTACCTTGTTCTTCCCTCAACACAGCTGTTGCCCAGATTTGGTTAATATTCCTTTTCCTCAGAAGGAGATGGTGCAGAGATAAATGTTCTCAGCTCTTGACCTCCTAAGTGGAAAAGCCAAACTGAGAACCCAGGGGTGGGTCCCAATGTGGGTGCTCTGGATCCCTGACCTGCACTTACCACTCAGCCAAGGGATCCTCAGTCATGGAGCAAGGGAGTCCCTGCATCCGTATCCTTGGCTGGAAGTCCTAGCATCTCCAAAGGTCCAGACCTTGCCCATCAGGTGGCCTTAGTGGTCACAGAATCCAGGGCAGCTATGGGTGGACTTATCAGTTGACTTTGGCACAGTCATTAATGTGAAATTCACCTCAGGACCTGCATTCTCCTGGTCAGCTCCCAGATTCTGAGAGGTGTGAGACCCCATGTATACAGTACAGGTCATATCTGTCAGTGCTGGTGTCATTGCTTAAACAAGGCCAAAAGCAGATAAGAATCAGGGAGCTATTTTATTGTATTGGATAACATTACCATAAGCCTTAGAATTGGTCAATTCCTGTAGCCCACACCCAAGGACTCAAAGTGGAACCTGACTGTTAGCCTGTACACTTCTCCTGCGCAGCTGGGTTAGAGACAGGCTGTGCTCAGTCCGGGCTCCCTCTTCATAACGAAGTGTCCCACTTATGGAACAGCTCCCTAGAGTATGGAGAGCCCCTGACTCAGTGGGCATACGTACATTGTATAGAAAACAAAGACTGGGAGAAAAATATGATACGATTGATAGTGGCTGTATCTAAATGGTAGGATTTCAGTTTTGTCAAATCTTGTGTATTTGATTTTCTTTAAGACAAGTGATTAGTGAATAAATATAGCATATTTTGTCTAGGATTGAATTCAGTCCTTTAATGGAGGTTGCTGTTAATCAAGTATAAAATATCATACAACAGAAGACATGATAAATGCAGTAGCTGGCATTGTGGATGCTGGGGAAAGAGTGATCTGGGAAGAATCAAGAGACAGTGGCAATTTAGCAGAAGCTCAAAAGAGGCAGGATGGGTCATGGGTCTGTGTCATTGAAACAGAGCATGCATTATAGTGTTTACCATTTTTTAGATCGACCCTTCCCTTCTGATGAGGCTCCCCTTAGCTAGAAAGCCAAAGCTCTGTTTTCATTTCCTTCCTCTTGTCCTTTGCCTTCCTTCATCCCCCAAAGAGGATGGCCCAACACCAGCTCAGCCCACACTTACTAACCTCCCACATCCATACACACCACCCCATGTCCTCATCGAGAAGAAAGCCCCTGAGTAATTCCTGAGCCGCATCACCAGTGTCCTGACAGTTACTCTGTGTCCCTCCAGCTCTCCCTGAGGTTGCGGTGGATGACCTGCACCGTGATAGGACAGAAGAAAAGCCCCCGTGGATCCCCAAGGCAAGCTGGATTTTTTCTGGTCTGAGATAGAAATATTGCTTTATTTCTCTTTCAATAGAATTAAGTTATGTATATTTGAGGGTATTCCTTCCAGATACATACAATTCCCTTGGTTGGGAGAATGTGGAGTGAGAGTCTATTACCAACTCATGGTGCCTGATTCCACAGGACATTACAATTGGCAGCATCCATTACAGCCTGTAGAGTATGGAGCTCTCTCTCCTGCACCGATTTTTCCTCTAGGCAAAGAATTCTGTAATTTCCAACCTAAATGGGCTTGGAAGTTCCATCCTCCCAGCAAAGTTTTTGCCTTTCAGCCTGAGTAGGTTTGCTCTGATAACCCTTGCTGGGTTCCCTGGACCACTGTTTCTTATGAGGTTTTCTACTGTCAGCAAATGAACAAAAGACCTGAGCATCACTGTGATCTTATCCTCATAGTGTTTTCTCTTCTTTAATTGCAGGTGGCCTTCACTGAACGTGTAAACAGTATGTATTCCTGAATCAGTCACTTGGGGAGGAAGAACTTTGAAGATGAGAAAGTGGGACATTCTTGCTGGTTTTAGTGTAGAGGGCAAACTGATTCCAAATTTGTTCTGGGAAAGAGAGTAGGGGCCCTGGTGATAGAAAGTGATTTACAAGTAATGTGACCAATTACTATAGTCCCAGGAAGAAGCTGTATTACGGTTAGGTGGTGTAGGTTTGTGTGAATGAGACTGGGTGTGTCTGTATGTGAAATGAGTGGGATGATTCTGTGTGTGTATGTGAACATTTTGTGTTGTGTTTGCCTTGATTTATGTTCCCCTAAACATCACTGTTACTGGTGCCAACTTTCTAAAAAATATTCCCATCACCACTGCATCATGAATGGGTGTGGATATAAAAGTAAATAAACCGTACACTTTCAGGGTGTGCATTGGTTTTATACCAATTGAGCCTCATTTAACCTGGAAAACAAATCCTATCACCACCCAGGCAAATGTTTACTGGATTCTTTTTTTTTTCTTTTGGCTGTGTTGAGTCTTCGTTGCACTGTGTGGGCTTCTCATTTCGGTGGCTTCTGTTGTTCCAGAGCATGGGCTCTAGGTGCATGGGCTTCAATAGTTGTGGCACGTGGGCTCAGTAGTTGTGACTTGCGGGCTCTAGAGCACAGGCTTAGTAGTTGTGGTGCACGGGCTTAGTTGCTCCATGGCTGGATTCTTAGTGAACAAAACTGGGTTTCAGCATCCCTACTCCTGGGTCAATTACAACTTCATTTAATAAGAAATCTCATCTCTTAGTACGTGTCATAGCATTCTGAATGGTTATGATAAATCTATCTGGACTTCCCTCATTCTAAATGTTTCCTATTAGAGCCTCGGGATGAGTCCTGCCCCTTAGCTGAAGCACCTAGTGCTTGGCAGACCTCCATCTTTTTGCAGGGAGCCCATGCTTGTACCCACATGCCACACCCAGTTCTGGAGGAGCCCGAGAAAGAAGGGGCCTCCAGGAGTAGATGGAGGAAATTCATTCCACCTTTCTCCTTTGAGGCTAATATTCACTATCGGATTCTTTGCTAAGGAAACGAAATGTCCTTCTCCTGTGGAAAGTCTGTCTTCCATCACTTGTGCCGGCCCTGTTTCTGTGTGCTGGGCAAGAAACACTGCATACAGTGAAGACAGAAGCAAGAGATCTACCCCAGGAACTGAGCTCAGGGTGGGCACTGGCTCCCTTCCCAGGAGGTTGGAGAGGAGGTTGTGCTTTGCCAGGTGGGATAGAGAAACCAAGCAGTGTGACAAGAGCATCTCCACTCCTGTTGCTGTGCAAACTGCCAGATGAAGTAGGTTCTTGGTATTTTCTGAAGGCTTTTGCAAGCAAATAAGACTGGGAATAAAGTCAATTAAAACATGGAAAGTTATATATAAAAATTTTTTTCGATAGTGAGTCCTTTGAGAAATACATAGTTTAATAGAATATGATTGCCATATATGTGTCAATATTTTCCCCACCAAAGAAAACACTGAAAATGCTTGATTGTAAAATGTCACTTGTTTACCCAAGAGACTGTGTATGAGTAAAGTTGTTCTAGAAATCCTCAGTCCCTAGGTGGTAGTTTGCTGATGGTGCTGAGGGGAACCCTGGTGTGCGATTCAGTGCCTGCTACTCACAGGGAGGCTCTTAATAACTCAGAGACCCGCCTAGTGGACCCCACGTGTGAGGAAAGGATTGGAGCCTCGGGCTGGACTTGAAGAGGGAAATGCTTTAGAGAAGTGGAAGGAGATACAGGAAGGGCACCTGAGCCATGGGGAGTCAGGGGTGGTTGGTTTTGACATCAAGGAAAAGTGTACACCTGAGCACAGCCTTGGCCACACATAGGATGCTGTTGGCACTTCTGGTTGAATGGGGAAGAGAAAGGACATCACCCTCCTGCTGGAGTGAACTCTGGAGAGATGTCTTCTTTAAAGCCTGGGGAGAGGAGCTTCTCTCCCATTATCCCCTGATACCTGTGTACATTCGAGACCCTTCCTGCTTTCTTCTTTCCCTCTGTTGACTCCCTTTCCTTATTTTTCTTTTTTTTCCCCTTTTTCCACTTTGTATTTATTTTACATATGTATATTTTATTGTTGTAAAAGTACACATACAATGAAATCCAACGTCTTAACAAGTTTTGAAATGTCCAGTCAGTCCTGTTGACTACATGCACCTTGTTGTACAGCATGTGTCTAGAACTGTTCCATTTTGCAAATAACACATGGTATCAATTGAACAGAGACTTCCCATGTCAACCTCCTGCCAGCTCTTGGAACCACCCTTCTACTCTCTGCTTCTCGGAGTTTTCTTTCAGTTTTTGACCTTCTGTGACTGGCTTATTTCACTCTTACAAATATCCTCCAAGTTCTTTCGTGTTGCTGCAAATGGCAGGATTTCCTTCTTTTGCAAAGACTGAATGACATTCCATTCTATGTATACACCACATTTTCTTTATTAATTCATCTTCCCATGGACACTAGGCAGTTTTCCTATGTTGTGTATTGTGTATAATGCTGCAATGGACATGAAATTGTAGATATCTCTTGGACATTCTTGTTTTATCTCCTTTGTATATAAACCTAAATGAGTGAATGCTGGATCTTATGATAGTTGTCTTAATAAGTTTTGGGGGACCTCCATTCTGTTTTCCATAATGGCTACACTATTTTCCATTACTACAGGGTACAAAACAGGGTACAGAAGTTCCACTTCTTCACATCTTTGCCAGCATCCATTAATTTTCTTTCTTTTTTCTTTTTTTTTTTTGCATTACACGGGCCTCTCATTATTGTGGGCTCTCCCATTGCAGAGCACAGGCTCCAAACACACAGGCTCAGCAGCCATGGCTCATGGGCCCAGCCTCTCAGTGGCATGTGGGATCCTCCCAGACCGGGGCACGAACACATGTCCCCTGCATTGGCAGGCGGACTCTCAACCACTGTGCCACCAGGGAAGCCCTAATTGTCTTTTTATAATACACATCCTAACAGGTGTGAGTGATATCTCCTTGTGGCTTGATTTCCACTTCCCTTATGATTAGCAGTGTTGAGCAAATTTTCATATGTAGATTGACCACTTGTATGTCTTTATGGATAAATGTCTAGAGAAGCTTTTTACCCATTTTTAAACTCAATTATTTGCCCACACTTTTTCTGAAATTGACTTGTAGTAGTTTCTTATATTTTCTGGATATTGGTCCCTTATTCAGATAAAAGGTTTACACATATTTCCTCTCATCCTATAGGTTGCCTTTTCATGCCGTTGATTGTTGAAGAGTCTATCCTTTCTTCACTTGGTAATCTTAGAACCTTGGCCAAGATCAGTTGGCCATATATATGTGCGTTTATTTGAGGTCTCTCTATTATATTTCATTGGTCTATCTCACTGTCTTGATGCCACTAGCAGACTGTGTTGACTACTGTGGCACTGTTATGTGTTTTGAGTTCAGGAAGTGTTAATCTCCTTTATTGCTCTTTGCTCTCAAGATTGTTTTCTCTACTTGTGGGGGTTCCATATGTATTTTAGGATTCTGTCCACTTCTATAATAATGACATGGAATTTTGTGGGTTGTTGCGATATATGTGTACATCACTTTATGTAGTATAGAAATGCCAACAGTATTTAATAATCCAGTCTAAGAACATGGTATGTCATTCCCTTTACTTGTCTCTTCTTTAATTTCTTTCTGCAATGTCCTGTAGTTTTTAGTATACAAATTTGTCACCTCCTACGGGGCCTTTTCCACTGCCTTCCTCACGTCTTCTAGATTCAGGGGTGTGAAGGATGGACTCACGGAGAGAGTGAAATCCCTCCCTCCCCTCTGCACCTACTCTCTGATTATGTCTAATACAGGTGTACTTGGACATGCCCTTCACCTCAGTGTACAAGTGGGCCCCTTGCTGGGAATTCCTCTTGGATCTGAGTGTTGACTGTACTATTTCAGTGTCCACAAGGACTCTCCCAATGCGTGGCGTGGGTCCAAGAGCCCAAGATATACCTACATACGAATGATCAGATCAGGCCATCATATTTTCTGCAGTAAAGAACAACCAGGGGAAGGTTGGCTGGTTGCCTCTTTCTCATCTTTGGATTTCTTACAGCTGAGCTTTCCAGTGTGGTAGCCACGAACCAAATGTGTCTATTTATAATTAATTTAGTTCAAACAATAATTAACTCATTCTATTAAAAAATGCAAATACCACACAAGTGCTTGGTCACACTAGCCATGTTTCAAGTATGTCTGTAACATCTGGAATTTCAAGTTGGTAAGGTTGACGGTGAAAGCTATAAATGGGTCTATAGAAGTGAGGGGTCGAAAGGTGATTTTCTCAGCATCTCTCCCTCATTTGAAATTTTCAACTGTGATCAAGATCTTATTGAAGGACTCTGTCTGCACAGAGCACAGGGGAGGTCTGAGAACCTGGAGGGAAGACCAGGGTGATGCTGTGTGAGCCAGCAAGTCGAGTAGGAGAAATGGGTGGGTCAACTTCTATAATAACTTTATGCTCATGGTTGTGTTCATACAGAATGGATCTTGGAGAGCATACATAGCAGTGATGCTGAGGACGATTCACATAGGGAACAACTCTCAGGTAGGATCTAAAGGGAGACAATTCCTAGAACACTTGGGTTTCACCCGGCTCTTTAGAAACTAAGGAAGGTGAATATGAAATCAGGAAGAAGAAGGAAATATGTGTAGAATTCCGATTTGTTCTTTCCAAATTAATGATACAATTGAGTTATTGTGTCCATGTCCTTTGACTGTACTGTGCTTATAGTCATCTTTTCTTGGTTTGCCATTCAGAAATTTTCTCTCTCACAAGACTACTCTTTCATTGCTTTTTCTCTGCCAAAGATGAATGGTTCGTTTCTGTTTGGTACCTGGAGGGTATTTTGCACCAGGGATTTTGGTTTCCTTTTTACATTCACGTATGATGGCCATATCCTAGTGGGTACAAAAGTCTCATAGTCAATTGACACTGGAGAACAAGTCCTTATAGTTAGTGTCAGGTGGTGGATGAGAGTTGAACTCTCTCCCTCTACACTTTCAGGACTTGTAGCTTCATCTTACTTTTGCCCTCACTGTTTATTCCTCATGGAAAATGCGCTCCCTGAGGTGAATGAGTCACAGAACACATGCTTTGGGATCACTGCATGTGCTCAGTCTCCTCATTTCAGCCTCAGCACCTCCCAAGGCTGCTGTGCTGACATGCTTCCGTTTGAGAGGGCTTCACGTCCAGCTGCCCCTAAAGACCCTTCATGGCCAGCAGGAATTCTAGAGGACTGTGTGAAGGGGCTGCTGGGCTTCTTCACACACTGGCTCTCACAGCCCTGCTAACCTGGTCTCCTGGAATTGACCAGGCCCAGGACAGAGACTCAGGGCAGCAGGACCCAGGGTCACTGCTCTTCTTACAACCCACTGCTCCATCCGGCCAGCCGTGCCCCTGCTCCCCACACTCCAGTCCTGCCTACCCTCTGACCTTTCCTCAAGCCTGCCTTGTTCTTATCCTTCCCAGTTCTTCCAAGGCTGGGGTAAACCCTGTCAGGTGCTGTGTGTTTATAAGGCTTCCTCTGCTGTAGAATTTTGTTTCAGTATTCCAGACTAAGAGAATTGGAACAAGTTACTTTTAACTCTAATATTGCTTTCACCCTCTCTAAGGGCCTAAGAGGCTTACGGACTTGTTTTGAAGTACCTAAGGTTAGCTCAGGCACAGGACACTTACTTGTTTTGTGAAGTTGGTTGCATATCTAGGCCATTTTGGAGAATGCTGCAATGAACCTAAGTTCATCTCATTGTGATATTGATTTAATTTCCTTTGGATATATACCTAGAACTGTGATTGCTGAATCATATGATATTTCTGTTTATAATTTTATAAGGAACACCCATTCTCTTTTTCATAATAGCGGCACCATTTTACATTCCCACAGGCAGTGTACAATGTTTCCAATTCCCGACATCTTGGCCTTGACCTGCGGGATCTAGAGCACAGGCTTAGTAGTTGTTGTGCATGGGCTTAGTTGCTCCATGGGTGGATTATTAGTGAACAAAACTGGGTTTCAGTATGCCTACTACTGGGCCAATTACAACTTCATTTAATAAGAAATCTCATCTCTTAGTAAGTCTCATAGCATTCTGAATGGTTATGATACATCTCTCTGCCACTTCCCTCATTCTAACTGTTTCCTATTAGAACCTCGGGATGAGTCCTCCCCTCTTACGTGAAGCAACTAGTGCTAGGCAGGCCTCCTTCATTTTGCAGGGAGCCCATGCTTGTACCCACATGCCACACCCAGTTCTGGAGGAGTCCGAGAAAGAAGGTGCCTCCAGGAGTAGATGGAGGAAATTCACTCCACCTTTCTCCTTTGAGGCTAATATTCACTATCGGATTCTGTGCTAAGGAAACGAAATGTCCTTCTCCTGTGGAAAGTTTGTTCTCCATCAGTTGTGCTGGCCCTGTTTCTGTGTGCTGTGCAAGAAACACTGCAGACAGTGAAGACAGATCCAAGAGATCTACCCCAGGGATTGAGCTCAGGGTGGGCACTGGCTCCCTTCCCAGCAGAGCGGACAGGAGGTTGTGCTTTACAAGGTGGGACAGAGAAACCAAGCAGTGTGACAAGAGCATCTCCTCTCATGTTGCTGTGCAAACTGCCAGGTGAAGTAGGTCCTTGGTATTTTCTGAAGGCTTTTGCAAGCAAACAAGTCTGCGAGTCAAGTCAATTAAAATATGGAAAGTTTTATATAAAATTTTTTTTCAATAGGAGTCCTTTGAGAAATACATACTTTAATAGAATATGATTGCCGTATATGTGTCAATATCTTCCGCACCAAAGAAAAAACAGAAAATGCTTGATTGTAAAATGTCACTTGTTTACCCAAGAGACTGTGTATGAGTAAAGTTGTTCTAGAAATCCTCAATCCCTAGGTCATAGTTTCCTGACGGTGCTGAGTGAAACCCTGGTGTGTGATCCAGTGCCTGCTACTCACAGGGAGGCTCTTAAGAACTCAGAGACCCGCCCAGTGGACAACACGTGTGAGGACAGGATTGGCGCCTCGGGCTGCACTTGGAGAGGGAAATGCTTTAGTGAAGTGGAAGGAGATACAGGAAGGGCACCTGAGCCATGGGGAGTCAGGGGTGTTTGGTTTAGAGATCAAGGAAAAGTGTACACCTGAGCACAGACTGGGCCACACTTAGGATGCTATTGGCACTTCTGGTTGAATGGGGAAGAGAAAGGACATCCCCCTCTTGCTGGAGTGATCGCTGGAGAGATGTCTTCTTTAAAGCCTGGGGAGAGGAGCTTCTCTCCCATTATCTCCTGATACCTGTGTACATTTGAGACCCTTCCTGCTTTCTTCTTTCCCTCTGTTGACTCCCTTTCCTTATTTTTCTTCTTTTTTCCCCTTTTTCCACTTTGTATTTATTTTACATATGTGTATTTTATTGTTGTAAAAGTCCATATACGATGAAATCCAACGTCTTAACAAGTTTTGAAATGTCCAGGCAGTCCTGTTGACTACATGCACCTTGTTGTACAGCATGTGTCTAGAACTTTTCCATTTTGCAAATCACATTGGCTAACCATTGAACACAGACTTCCCATGTCAACCTCTTGCCAGCTCTTGGAACCACCCTTCTACTCTCTGCTTCTCGGAGTTTTCTTTCAGTTTTTGACCTTCTGTGACTGGCTTATGTCACTCTTACAAATGTCCTCCAAGTTCTTTCGTGTTGCTGCAAATGGCAGGATTTCCTTCTCTTTCAAAGACTGAATGACATTCCACTGTATGTATACACCACATTTTCTTTATTAATTCATCTTCCCATGGACACTAGGCAGTTTTCCTATGTTGTGTATTGTGTATAATGCTGCCATAGGCATGAAATTGTAGATATCTCTTGGACATTCTTGTTTTATCTCCTTTGTATATAAACCTAAATGAGTGATTGCTGGATTTTATAATAGTTCTCTTAATAATTTTTGGGGGACCAACATTCTGTTTTCCATAATGGCTATACCATTTTACATTACTAAAGTGTACAGAACAGAGTACAGAAGTTTCACTTCTTCACATCTTTGCGAACATCCATGAATTTTATTTTATTTTATTTTATTTTTGCAGTACACAGGCCTCTCATAGTTGTGGGCTCTACCGTTGTGGATCACAGGATCCAAATGCACAAGCTCAGCGGCCATGGCTCATAGGCCCAGCCGCTCAGCAGCCTGTGGGATCCTCCCGGACTGGGGCACGAACACGTGTCCCCTGCCTCGGTAGGTGGACTCTCAACCACTGTGCCACCAGGGAAGCCCTAATTGTCTTTTTATACAGCACATCCTAACAGGTGTGAGTGATATCTCCTTGTGGCTTGATTTCCATTTCCCTGATGCTTAGCAATGTTGAGCAAATTTTCATATGTAGATTGACCACTTTTATGTCTTTATGGAGAAATGTCTAGTGAAGCTTTTTACCCATTTTTAAACTCAGTTATTTGCCCGCTGTTTTTCTGAAATTGACTTGTTGTAGTTTCTTATATATTCTGGATATTGGTCCCTTATTCAGATTCAAGTTTTACACATATTTCCTCACATCCTATAGGTTGCCTTTTCATTCTGTTGATTGTTGAAGAGACCATCCTTTCTTCACTTGGTAATCTTAGAACCTTGGCAAACATCAGTTGGCCATATATATGTGCGTTTATTTGAGGTCTCTCTATTATATTTCATTGGTCTATCTCACTGTCTTGATGCCAGTAGCAGACTGTGTTGACTACTGTGGCATTGTTATGTGTTTTGAGTTCAGGAAGTGTTAATCTCCATCATTGCTCTTTGCTCTCAAGATTGCTTTATCTACTTGTGGGGGTTCCATATGTATTTTAGGATTCTGTCCACTTCTATAATAATGTCATGGAATTATATGGGTTGTTGCGATATATGTGTACATCCCTTTATGTAGTATAGAAATGCCAACAGTTTTTAATAATCCAGTCTATGAATATGGTATGTCATTCCAATTACTTGTCTCTTCTTTAAATTCTTTCCACAATGTCCTGTACTTTTCAGTATACAAATTTTTCACCTCCTACGGGGCCTTTTCCACTGCCTTCCTCAGGTCCTCTAGAGTCAGGGGTGAGAAGGATGGACTCGTGCAGAGAGTGAAATCCCTCCCTCCCCTCTGCACCTACTCTCTGATTATGTCTAATACAGGTGTACTGGGCCATGCCCTTCACCTCTGTCTACAAGTGGGCCCCTTGCTGGGAATTCCTCTTGGATCTGAGTGTTGACTGTACTATTTCAGTGTCCACAAGGACTCTCGCAATGCCTGGCGTGGGTCCAAGAGCCCAAGATATACCTACATACAAATGATCAGATCAGGCCATCAAATTTTCTGCAGTAAAGAACAACCAGGGGAGGGGTGGCTGATTGCCTCTTTCTCATCTTTGGATTTCTTAGAGCTGAGCTTTCCAGTGTGGTAGCCACGAACCAAATGTGTCTATTTATAATTAATTTAGTTCAAGCAATAATTAACTCATTCTATTAAAAAATGCAAAAAACACACAATTGCTTGTTCACACTAGCCATGTTTCAAGTGTATCTGTAACATCTGGAATTTCAGGTTGGTAAGGTTGATGGTGAAAGCTATAAATGGGTCTATAGAAGTGAGGGGTCGAAAGGTGATTTCTCAGCATCTCTCCCTCATTTGAAATTTTCAACTGTGATCAATATCTTATTGAACGACTCTGTCTGCACAGAGGTCTGAGAACCTGGAGGGAAGACCAGGGTGATGCTGTGTGAGCCAGCAAGTCGAGTAGGAGAAATGGGTGGGTCAACTTGTATAATAACTTTATGCTCATGGTTGTGTTTGTACAGAATGCATGGTGGAGAGCATACATAGCAGTGATGCTGATGACGATTCACGTAGCGAACAACTCTCAGGTAGGATCTAAAGGGAGACAATTCCTAGAACACTAGGGTTCCACCCGGTTCTTTAGAAACTAAGGAAGGTGAATATGAAATCAGGAAGAAGAAGGAAATATGTGTAGAATTCTGATTTGTTCTTTCCAAATTTTAATGATATAATAGAGTTATTGTGTCCATGTCCTTTGACTGTACTGTACGTATAGTCATCTTTTCTTGCTTTGCCATTTCGAAATTTTCTCTCTCACAAGACTACTGTTTCATTGCTTTTTCACTGCCAAAGATGAATAGTTCATTTCTATTTGGTACCTGGAGGGTATTTTGCACCAGGGATTTTGGTTTCCTTTTTACATTCACGTATGATGGCCATATCCTAGTGGGAACAAAGCTCTCATAGTCACTTGACATTGGAGAACAAGTTCTTATAGTGAGTGTCAGGTGGTGGATGAGACTTGAAGTATCTCCCTCTACACTTTCAGGACTTGTAGCTTCACCTTACTTTTGTCCTCATTGTTTATTCCTCAAGGAAACTGCACTCCCAGAGGTGGATGAGTCACAGAACACATGCTTTGGGATCACAGCATGTGCTCAGTCTCCTCATTTCAGCCTCAGCACCTCCCAAGCCTGATGTGCTGACATGCTTCCATTTGAGAGGGGTCCATGTCCAGCTGCCCCTACAGACGCTTCATGGCCAGCAGGAATTCTAGAGGACTGTGTGAAGGGGCTGCTGGGCTCGCTTCACACACTGGCTCTCATAGCCCTGCTAACCTGGTCTCCTGGAATTCACCAGGCACAGGACAGAGACTCAGGGCAGCAGGAGCCAGGATCACTGCACTTATTACAACGCACGGCTCTATCCGGACAGCCCTGTTCCTGCTCCCCACACTCCAGTCCTGCCTACCCTCTGACCTTTCCTCAGGCCTGCCTTGGTCTTATCCTTCCCAGTTCTTCCAAGGCTGGGGTAAACCCTGGCAGGTGCTGTGAGTTTATGAGGCTTACCCTGCTGTAGAACTTTTGTTTCAGTATTCCAGACTAAGGGAATTGGTACAAGTTAGTTTTAACTCTAATATTGCTCTCATCCTCTCTAAGGGGCTAAGAGACTTACGGAGTTGTTTTGAAGTACCTAAGGTTAGCTCAGGCACAGGACACTTACTTCTTTTGTGAAGTTGGTTGCATATCTAGGCTATTTTGGAGAATGCTGCAATGAACCTAAGTTCATCTCATTGTGATACTGATTTAATTTCCTTTGGCTATATACCCAGAACTGTGATTGCTGAATCATATGATATTTCTCTTTATAATTTTATAAGGAACCTCCATACTCTTTATCATAATAGCGGCACCATTTTGCATTCCCACCAGCAGTGTACAAATTTTCCAATTCCCCACATCTTGGCCTTAAACTGTTAATTTTTTTCTTTATAATACACAGCCTAACAGGTATGAGGTGTTGATTTGCAGTGCCCTGATGATTAGTGAGGTTGAGAACCTTTTCCTATATTTGTTAGCCATTTGTATGTCTTTTTTAGGAAATGTCTTATTTAAGTCTTTGCACATTTCTGAACCCAGTTATTTGCCCTTTTTAATTTTTTAACTTAGTTTGCATTTGAGTTGTAGTGTTTTTCTTACATGTTTTGGACATTAACTCCTTTTCTGATATATGTTTGTAATCTTTCTGTAAGTTATATTTTCATCCTATTGACTGTTGAAAACGCTATAGTTTCCCTATTTGTTGTCTTAGAAGCTTGGTGAATTTCATTTGGCCATGTATCTATGAGTTTTCCTGGGGGTTTATTTATTCTGCTCTTTAGGCCTATGTATCTGTTTCTATGTCAGTACCATACAGTTTTGATTCCTGTGGCTTTGTAATGTGTTTTGAAGTCAGGAAGTGAGAAGCCTCCATCTATGTTCTTTGTTCTCAGGATTGTTTTTTCTGTTTGGAGTCCTTTGTAGTTCCATATGTATTTTATGATTTTTTTTTCTTTTACTTTGAAAATGACATTGGGATTTTGATATGTATTACAATGAATTACTACTTACCTTCGGGGAGTGTAGAAATGTCAACAATAATAAGTCTTCTGTCTATGAATATGATATGTCATTTCAATGATTTGTTCCTTGTTTAATTCTTTCAGCAGTGGTTTGTAGTTTTCAGTGTACAGGCCATTTACCTTCTAAGGGCATTTTGTCCCTTCCTTCCCTGGAGTTTTCAGAGGCAGTGGTGAGAAGGATGGCCTCATGAAGTGAGTGAATGTCCCTCCCTCCCTTCTGCACCTGCTCGCCGATTATGTCTAGCACAGGTGCACTGGGCCATGCTCATTACCTCTCCCCTCAAGTGGAACACCTGTCGGGAATTCCTCTAGGATCTGGGTGTTGACATTACTGTTTCAGTGTCCCCAACGTCTCATGAGTGCCTGGCAAGTGTGCATGAGCCTAGGAAACACCTACAAATGAATCATCAAATCTGGCCAGCAAACTGCCCTGCAGAAGGTGTTGGGCCGCACCTCTCACGCCTGCAAGCCCTGTACTTGCTCAGCCTCAGGGCTAAGGAAATGGCCCGAAGTCAGGGACAGAGACATTCATGGTTTAATAGATGGGAGATCTTTCACATCGGAAGCAAAGTGGTCCTGGAGAGACATCCCACTGTAGATAGCCGATGGCAGGCAGAACGCAGCAGCAGCAGTAGCAGCATGCTTCTCTCTGGGCGGAATAGGCAGGCTACCAGTTAAAGGGGGAGTTGACAGCAGATGGGCTCATCGGTTACCAGGGAAACCAGCAGAGGGACGCATCCCTCTTACCCCTTGGGCTAAGTACTTCACGGGGCAGAGGTTTTTCCTTTGGTAAACCATCAGCAAACAGCCATCTTGAATGGGTAGACCGTACAGAGGGGAATAACCAGGCGAGCGGTGGTAACATCCTCCATATACTTTATATATATATATACACATATATATGGAGAGAGAGAGAGAGAGAGGGTTGTTTATTACACTGTGGTAGCCACTAGCTAGATGTGCCTGTTATAATTTATTTAATTCAATCAATGATTAACTAAGTGTATTAAAATAAAAGAAAATAAAATATCCCATTACTCAGTCACATTAGTCACATTTTAAATGTATCCATAAGACTTGTAAATTCATGTTCGTGTTTCTACAGAATTGACTTTGAATAGCATTTGTGGCCGTGATAAAGAAAAGGATACAGGTAGGAACAACACTTAGGTAGGATCTAATGGCAGAAGGTTCCTGGAACTTTAGGGTTATATCTCCTGCTTTGCAGACTGAGGAAGGTGGATATGAAATCAGAAAGAAGAATGAAATATGTGTAGAGTTCTGACTTGTTTTTTTCACATTTTAATGATACAATAGAGAGAAATTGTGTCCTTAGACGTGACTGTGCTCTATAATCACCTTTTCTTGATTTGCTCATCTAAACTGATCTTTTGCACATGAGCTGCTCTTTCTTGTGCTTGTCACTGCCTAATATGGAAGTTTGTGCTCTGGTTAGCACATCTAGGGTATGGTGCACAGTAGAGTTTTTTCTTTTGCATATTGACCTATGATGGACAGAACCTGTGGGTCAAAACTCTCCTGGGCCATTGAAACTTGAGACCAAGTTCTTCTAGAAAGGGTGAGGTGGTGGATGAGAAGTGAACTGTCTCCCTCTGCACTTTCAGGACTTGTGGCTTCACCTCATATTTTGTGCTCACTGTTAGTTCCTCTTGTAAAGGACAGTCCCAGAGATGGATGAGTCACAGAACACGTGCTCTGGGATCACTGCATGAGCTCCTTGAGCTCATCTCCGCCTCTCCATTTCTCCAAGGCTGATGTGCTCACATGCTTCCATTTGAGAGGGGTCCACGTCCAGCTGCCCCTAAAGACCCTTCATGGCCAGCAGGAATTCTAGGGGGCTGTGTGAAGGGGCTGCTGGGCTTTTTGACACACTTGCTTTCACAGCCCTGCGGACCTGGTCTCCTGGGATTTACCAGGCCCAGGAAACAGACTCAGGGCAGCAGGACCCAGGGTCACTGCTCTTCTTACAACCCACTGCTCCTTCCAGACAGCCCTGCCCTTGCTCCCCACACCCCAGTCCTGCCTACGCACTGACCTTTCCTCAGGCCTGCCTTGGTCTTATCCTTCCCAGGTCTTCCAAGGCTGTGGTAAACCCTGGCAGGTGCTGTGTGTTTATGAGGCTTCCTCTGCTGTAGAATTTTTTTTCAGTATTCCAGATTCAGGGAATTCGGACAAGTTACTTTTAACTCTAATATTGCTTGCATCCGCTCTAAGGGGCTAAGAGACTTATGGAGTTGTTTTGAAGTAGCTAAGGTTAGCTCAGGCACAAGACCCTTACTTGTTCTGTGAAGTTGGTTGCATGTTCTTCCCTCAACACAGCTGTTTCCCAGATTTGGTTAATATTCCTTTTCCTCAGAAGGAGATGGTGCAGAGATAAATGTTCTAAGCTCTTGACCTCCTATGTGGAAAAGCCAACCTGAGAACCCAGGGGTGGGTCCCAATACAGATGCTCTGGATCCCTGACCTGCACTTACCACTCAGCCAAGGGATCCTCAGTCATGGAGCAAGGGAGTCCCTGCATCCGTATCCTTGGCTGGAAGTCCTAGCATCTCCAAAGGTCCAGACCTTGCCCACCAGGTGGCCTTAATGATCACAGAATCCTGGGCAGCTATGGGTGGACTTATCAGTTGACTTTGGCACAGTCATTAATGTGAAATTCACCTCAAGACCTGCATTCTCCTGGTCAGCTACAGATTCTGAGAGGTATGAGACCCCATGTATACAGTAGAGGTCATATCTGTCAGTGCTGGTGTCATTGCTTAAACAAGGCCAAAAGCAGATAAGAATCAGGGAGCTATTTTATTGTATTGGATAACATTACCATAAGCCTTAGAATTGGTCAATTCCTGTAGCCCACACCCAAGGACTCAAAGTGGAACCTGACTGTTAGCCTGTACACTTCTCCTGCACAGCTGGGTTAGAGACAGGCTGTGCTCAGTCCGGGCTCCCTCTTCATAACGATGTGTCCCACTTATGGAACAGCTCCCTAGAATATTGACAGCCCCTGACTCAGGGGGCATACATACATTGTATAGAAAACAAAGACTGGGAAAAAAATATGATACGATTGATAGTGGCTGTATCTAAATGGTAGGATTTCAGTTTTGTCAAATCTTGTGTATTTGATTTTCTTTAAGACAAGTGATTAGTGAATAAATATAGCATATTTTGTCTAGGATTGAATTCAGTCCTTTAATGGAGGTTGCTGTTAATCAAGTATAAAATATCATACAACAGAAGACATGATAAATGCAGTAGCTGGAATTGTGGATGCTGGGGAAAGACTGATCTGGGAAAAATCAAGAGACATTGGCAATTTAGCAGAAGCTCAAAGCATGGGTCATGGGTCTGTGTCATTGAAACAGAGCATGCCTTTTAGTGTTTTCCATTTTTTAGATCGACTCTTCCCTTCTGATTAGGCTCCCCTTTGCTAGAAAGCCAAAGCTCTATTTTAAGTTCCTTCCTCTTGTCCTTTGCCTTCCTTCATCCCCCAGAGAGGATGGCCCAACACCAGCTCAGCCCACACTTACTAACCTCCCACATCCATACACACCACCCCATGTCCTCATCGAGAAGAAAGCCCCTGAGTAATTGCTGAGCAGCATCACCAGTGTCCTGACAGTTACTCTGTGTCCCTCCAGCTCTCCCTGAGGATGTGGCGGTTGACCTGCCCCGTGATAGGAGAGAAGAAAAGCCTCGGTGGATCATCAAGGTAAGCTGGTTTTTTTCTGGTCTGAGATAGAAATATTGCTTTATTTCTCTTTCAATAGATTTAAGTTATGAATATTTGAGGGTATTCCTTCCAGATACATTCAATTCCCTTGGTTGGGAGAATGTGGAGTGAGAGTCTATGACCAACTCATGGTGCCTGATTCCAAAGGACATTAAAATTGACAGCATCCATTACATCCTGTAGAGTACGGAGCTCTCTCTCCTGCAGCGATTTTTCCTCTAGGAAAAGAATTCTGTAATTTGCAACCTAAATGGACTTGGAAGTTCCATCCTCCCAGCAAAATTCTTGCCTTTCAGCCTGAGTAGGTTTGCTCTGATAACCCTTGCTGGGTTCCCTGGGCCACTGTTTCTTATGAGGTTTTCTACTGTCAGCAAATGAACAAAAGACCTGAGCATCACTGTGATCTTATCCTCATAGTGTTTTCTCTTCTGTAATTGCAGGTGGCCTTCACAGAACATGAAAACGGTAAGTATTCTGGAATCAGTCACTTGGGGAGGAAGATCTTTGAAGATGAGAAAGTGGGACATTCTTGCTGGTTTTAGTGTAGAGGGCAAACTGATTCCAAATTTGTGCTGGGAATGAGAGTAGGGGTCCTGGTGATAGAAAGTGATTTACAAGTAATGTGACCAATTACTATAGTCCCAGGAAGAAGCTGTATTACGGTTAGGTGGTGTATGTTTGTATGCATGAGACTGGGTGTGTCTGTATGTGAAATGAGTGGTATGATTCTGTGTGTGTATGTGAACTTTTTGTGTTGTGTTTCCCTTGATTTATGTTCCCCTAAACATCACTGCTACTGGTGCCAACTTTCTAGAAAATATTCCCATCACCACTGCATCATGAATGGGTATGGATATAAAAGTAAATATACTGTACACTTTCAGTGTGTGCATTGATTTTATACCAACTGAGCCTCATTTAACCTGGAAAACAAATACTATCAACACCCAGGCAAATGTTTACTGGATTCTTTTTGTTTTTCTTTTTTTTTGGCTGTGTTGGCTCTTCGTTGCAGTGTGCAGTCTTCTCATTTCGGTGGCTTCTCTTGCTCCAGACCACGGGCTCTAGGTGCATGGGCTTCAATAGTTGTGGCACGTGCACTCAGTAGTTGTGACTTTCAGGCTCTAGGGCACAGGCTTAGTACATTTGTTGCACGGACATAGTTGCTCCATAGCTGGATTCTTAATGAACAAAACTTCGTTTCAGCATCCCTACTACTGGGTTAATTACAACGTCATTTAATAAGAAATCTCATCTCTTAGTTGGTCTCATAGTATCCTGAATGGTTATGATACATCTCTCTGCCACTTCCCTCACTCTAACTGTTTCCTATTAGAGCCTCGGGATGAGTCCTCCGCCCTTACCCGAAGCACCTAGTGATAGGCAGGCCTCCTTCCTTTTGCAGGGAGCCCATGCTTGTACCCACATGCCACACCCAGGTCTGGAGAAGTCCGAGAAAGAGGGAGCATCCAAGAGTAGATGGAGGAAATTTACTACAACTTTCTCCTTTGAGGCTAATATTCACTATCAGATTCTGTGCTTAGGAAACGAAATGTCCTTCTCCTGGGGAAAGTTTGTCTTCCATCACTTGTGCCAGCCCTGTTTCTGTGTGCTGGGCAAGAAACACTGCATACAGTGAAGACGGAACCAAGAGATCTACCCCAGGGATTGAGCTCAGGGTGGGCACTGGCTCCCTCTCCAGGAGGGCGGACAGGAGGTTGTGCTTTGCATGGTGGGACAGAGAAACCCAGCAGTGTGACAAGAGCATCTCCACTCATATTGCTGGTCAAACTGCCAGATGAAGTATGTTCTTGGTATTTTCTGAAGGCTTTTGCAAGCAAACAAGTCTGGGAGTAAAGTCAATTAAAACATGGAAAGTTATACGTAAAAATTCTTTTTCGATAGTGATTCCTTTTAGAAATACATACTTTAATAGAATATGATTGCCTTTTATGTGTCAATATTTTCCCCACCAAAGAAAAAATTGAAAATGCTTGATTGTAAAATGTCACTTGTTTACCCAAGAGACTGTATGAGTAAAGTTGTTCTAGAAATCCTCAATCCCTAAGTCGTATTTCGCTGATAGTGCTGAGGGGAACCCTGGTGTGTGATTCAGTGCCTGCTACTCACAGGGAGGCTCTTAAGAACTCAGAGACCCGCCCAGTGGACCCCACGTGTGAGGACAGGACTGGCGCCTCTGGCTGCACTTCAAGAGGGAAATGCTTTAGAGAAGTGGAAGGAGATACAGGAAGGGCACCTGAGCCATGGGGAGTCAGGGGTGGTTGGTTTAGAGATCAAGGAAAAGTGTACACCTGAGCACAGCCTGAGCCACACTTAGGATGCTATTGGCACTTCTGGTTGAATGGGGAAGAGGAAGGACATCCCCCTCTTGCTGGAGTGAACTCTGGAGAGATATCTTCTTTAAAGCCTGGGGAGAGGAGCTTCTCTCCCATTATCTCCTGATACCTGTGTATATTCGAGACCCTTCCTGCTTTCTTCTTTCCCTCTGTTGACTCCCTTTCCTTATTTTTCTTCTTTTTCCCCCTTTTTCCACTTTGTATTTATTTTACATATGTGTATTTTATTGTTGTAAAAGTACACATAAGATGAAATCCAACTTCTTAACAAGTTTTGAAATGTCCAGGCAGTCCTGTTGACTACATGCACCTTGTTCTACAGCATGTGTCTAGAACTTTTCCATTTTGAAATAACACATTCTAACCATTGAACAGAGACTTCCCATGTCAACCTCCTGCCAGCTCTTGGAACCCCCCTTCTACTCTCTGTTTCACGGAGTTTTCTTTCAGTTTTTGATCTTCTGTGACTGGCTTATTTCACTCTTACAAATGTCCTCCAAGATCTTTCGTGTTGCTGCAAATGGCAGGATTTCCTTCTTTTCAAAGACTGAATGACATTCCACTGTATGTATACACCACATTTTCTTTATTAATTCATCTTCCCCTGGACACTAGGCAGTTTTCCTATGTTGTGTATTGTGTATAATGCTGCAATGGACATGAGATTGTAGATATCTCTTGGACATTCTTGTTTTATCTCCTTTGTATATAAACCTAAATGAGTGATTGCTGGATTTTATGAGAGTTCTCTTAATAATTTTTAGGGGACCTCCATTCTGTTTTCCATAATGGCTACACCATTTTACATTACGACAGGGTACAAAGCAGGGTACAGAAGTTCCACTTCTTCACATCTTGGCCAGCATCCATTAATTTTTTTTTTTTTTTTTTTTTTTTTTTTTTGCAGTACTTGGGCCTCTCTTTGTTGTGGGCTCTCCCGTTGCGGAGCACAGGCTCCAAACGCACATGCTCAACAGCCATGGCTCATGGGCCCAGTTGCTAAGCGGCATGTGGGATCCTCCCAGACCTGGGCACGAACATGAGTCCCCTGCATCTGCAGGCGGAATCTCAACCACTGTGCCACCAGGGAAGCCCTAATTGTCTTTTTATAATACACATCCTAACAGGTGTGAGTGATATCTCCTTGTGGCTTGATTTCCATTTCCCTGATGCTTAGCGATGTTGAGCAAATTTTCATATATAGATTGACCACTTGTATGTCTTTATGGAGAAATGTCTAGTGAAGATTTTTACCCATTTTTAAACTCAGTTATTTGCCTGCTGTTTTTCTGAAATTCACTTGTAGTAGTTTCTTATATATTCTGGATATTGGTCCCTTATTCAGAACAAGGTTTACACATATTTGCTCCCATCCTATAGGTTGCCTTTTCATTCTGTTTATTGTTGAAGAGACTATCTTTCTTCACTTGGTAATCTTAGAACCTTGGCACAAATCAGTTGGCCATATATATGTGCGTTTATTTGGGGTCTCTCTATTATATTTCATTGGTCTATCTCACTGTCTTGATGCCAGTAGCAGACTGTTTTCACTACTGTGGCATTGTTTTGAGTTTTGAGGTCAGGAAGTGTTAATCTCCATCATTGCTCTTTGCTCTCAAGATTGTTTTATCTACTGGGGTGTGGTTCCGTATGTATTTTAGAATTGTGTCCACCTCTATAATAATGACATGGAATTTTATGGGTTGTTGCGATATATGTGTACATCACTTTATGTAGTATAGAAATGCCAACAGTATTTAATACTCCAATCTATGAACATGGTATATCATTCCAATTCCTTGTCTCTTCTTTAATTTCTTTCCCAATATCCTGTAGTTTTCAGTATACAAATTTTCACCTCCAACAGGGCCTTTTCCACTGCCTTCCTCAGGTCTTCTAGAGTCAGGGGTGAGAAGGATGGACTCATGGAGAGAGTGAAATCCCTCCCTCCCATCTGCACCTACTCTCTGATTATGTCTAATACAGGTGTTCTTGGCCACGCCCTTCACCTCTGTCTACAAGTGGGCCCCTTGCTGGGAATTCCTCTTGGATCTGAGTGTTGACTGTACTATTTCAGTGTCCACAAGGTCTCTCCCAATGCCTGGCATGGCTCCAAAAGCGCAAGATATACCTACATACGAATGATTAGATCAGGCCATCAAATTTTCTACAGTAAAGAACAACCAGGAGAGGGGTGGCTGGTTGCCTCTTTCTCATCTTTGGATTTCTTACAGCTGAGCTTCCCAGTGTGGTAGCCACTAACCAAATGTGTCTATTTATAATTAATTTAGTTCAAACAATAATTAACTCATTCTATTAAAAAATGCAAAAAACACACAATTGCTTGGTCACACTAGCCATGTTTCAAGTGTGTCTGTAACATCTGGAATTTCAGGTTGGTAAAGTTGACGGTGAAAGTTATAAATGGGTCAATAGAAGTGAGGGGTCGAAAGGTGATTTTCTCAGCATCTCTCCCTCATTTGAAATTTTCATCTGTGATCAATATCATATTGAAGGACTCTGTCTGCACAGAGCACAGGGGAGGTCTGAGAACCTGGAGGGAAGACCAGGGTGATGCTGTGTGAGCCAGCAAGTCGAGTAGGAGAAATGGGTGGGTCAACTTGTATAATAACTTTATGCTCATGCTTGTGTTTGTACAGAATGCATCGTGGAGAGCATACATAGCTGTGATGCTGATGATGATTCACGAAGGGAACAACTCTCAGGTAGGATCTAAAGCGAGACAATTCCTAGAACACTTTGGTTCCACGCGGTTTTTTAGAAACTAGGGAAGGTGAATATGAAATCAGGAAGAAGATGAAAATATGTGTAGATTTCTGATTCTTCTTTCCAAATTTTAATGATATAATAGAGTTATTGTGTCCATGTCCTTTGACTGTACTGTGCTTATAGTCATCTTTCCTTGCTTTGCCATTCAGAAATTTTCTTTCTCACAAGACTACTCATTCGTTGCTTTTTCACTGCCAAAGATGAAAGGTTCGTTTCTGTTTGGTACCTGGAGGGTATTTTGCACCAGGGATTTTGGTTTCCTTTTTACATTCACGTATGATGGCCATATCCTAGTGGGAACAAAGCTCTCATAGTCACTTGGCACTGGAGAACAAGTTCTTACAGTGAGTGTCAGGTGGTGGATGAGAGTTGAACTCTCTCCCTCTACACTTTCAGGACTTGTAGCTTCATGTTACTTTTGTCCTCACTGTTTATTCCTCATGGAAAGCGCGCTCCCAGAGGTGGATGAGTCACAGAACACGTGCTTTGGGATCACTGCATGTGCTCAGTCTCCTCATTTCAGCCTCAGCACCTCCCAAGGCTGATGTGGTGACATGCTTCCATTTGAGAGGGGTCCACGTCCAGCTGATCCTAAAGACCCTTCATGGCCGGCAGGAATTCTACAGGACTGTGTGAAGGGGCTGCTGGGCTTCTTCACACACTGGCTCTCACAGCCCTGCTAACCTGGTCTCCTGGAATTGACCAGGCCCAGGACAGAGACTCAGGGCCGCAGGACCCAGGGTCACTGCTCTTCTTACAACCCACTGCTCCTTCCAGTCAGCCCTGCCCTTGCTCCCCACACCCCAGTCCTGCCTACCCTCTGACCTATACTCAGGCCTGCCTTGGTCTTATCCTTCCCCGTTCTTCCAAGGCGCGGGTAAACCCTGGCAGGTGCTGTGTGTTTATGCGGCTTTCTCTGCTGTATAATTTTATTTCAGTATTCCAGACTAAGGGAATTGGGACGAGTTACGTTTAACTCTAATATTGCTTTCATCCTCTCTAAGGGGCTAAGAGACTTATGGAGTTCTTTTGAAGTACCTAAGGTTAGCTCAGGCACAGGACCCTTAATTGTTTTGTGAAGTTGGTTGCATGTTCTTCCCTCAACACAGTTGTTGCCCAGATTTGGTTAATATTCCTTTTCCTCAGAAAGAGATGGTGCAGAGATAAATGTTCTAAGCTCTTGACCTCCTGTGTGCAAAAGCCAAACTGAGAACCCAGTGGTGGGTCCCAATGTGGGTGGTCTGGATCCCTGACCTACACTTATCACTCAGCCAATCGATCCTCAGTCATGGAGCAAGGGAGTTCCTGCCTCCTTATCCTTAGCAGGAAGTCCTAGCATCTCCAAAGGTCCAGACCTTGCCCATCAGGTGGCCTTAGTGGTCCCAGAATCCAGGGCAGCTATGGGTGGACTTATCAGTTGACTTTGGCACAGTCATTAATGTGAAATTCACCTCAACACCTGAATTCTGGTAAGCTCCCAGATTCTGAGAGGTGTGAGACCCCATGTATACAGTACAGGTCATATCTGTCAGTGTTGGTGTCATTGCTTAAACAAGGCCAAAAGCAGATAAGAATCAGGGAGCTATTTTATTGTATTGGATAACATTACCATAAGCCATAGCATTGGTCAATTCCTGTAGCCCACACCCAAGGACTCAAAGTGGAACCTGACTGTTAGCCTGTACACTTCTCCTGCACAGCTGGGTTAGAGACAGGCTGTGCTCAGTCCGGGCTCCCTCTTCATAACGAAGTGTCCCCCTTATGGAACCACTCCTTTGAATATGGACAGCCCCTGACTCAGTGGGCATACATACATTTTATAGAAAACAAAGACTGGGAGAAAAATATGATATGATTGATAGTGGCTGTATCTAAATGGTAGGATTTCAGTTTTGTCAAATCTTGTGTATTTGATTTTCTTTAAGACAAGTGATTAGTGAATAAATATAGCATATTTTGTCTAGGATTGAATTCAGTCCTTTAGGGAGGTTGCTGTTAATCAAGTATAAAATATCATACAACAGAAGACATGATAAATGCAGTAGCTAGCATTATGGATGCAGGGGAAAGAGTGATCTGGGAAAAATCAAGAGACATTGGCAATTTAGCAGAAGCTCAAAGCATGGGTCATGGGTCTGTGTCATTGAAACAGAGCATGCATTTTAGTGTTTACCATTTTTTAGATCAACCCTTCCCTTCTGATTAGACTCCCCTTACCTAGAAAGCCAAAGCTCTGTTTTCATTTCCTTCCTCTTGTCCTTTGCCTTCCTTCATCCCCCAAAGAGGATGGCCCAACACCGGCTCAGCCCACACTTACTAACCTCCCACATCCATACACACCACCCCATGTCCTCATCGAGAAGAAAGCCCCTGAGTAATTGCTGAGCAGCCTCACCAGTGTCCTAACAGTTACTCTGTGTCCCTCCAGCTCTCCCTGAGGATGTGGCGGTTGACCTGCACCGTGATAGGACAGAAGAAAAGCCTCCGTGGATCATTAAGGTAAGCTGGATTTTTTCTGGTCTGAGATAGAAATATTGCTTTATTTCTCTTTCAATAGAATTCAGTTATGAATATTTGAGGGTACTCCTTCCAGATACATAGAGTCGCTTGGTTGGGAGAATGTGGAGTGAGAGTCTATAACCAACCCATGGTGCCTGATTCCACAGGACATTACAATTGACAGCATCCATTACAGCCTGTAGAGTACAGAGCTCTCTCTCCTGCAGCGATTTTTCCTAGGAAAAGAATTCTGTAATTTGCAACCTAAATGTACTTGGAAGTACCATCCTCCCAGCACAGTTCTTGGCTTTCAGCCTGAGTAGGTTTGCTCTGATAACCCTTGCTGGGTTCCCTGGACCACTGTTTCTTATGAGGTTTTCTACTGTCAGCAAATGAACAAAAGACCTGAGCATCACTGTGATCTTATCCTCATAGTCTTTTCTCTTCTGTAATTGCAGGTGGCCTTCACAGAACGTGAAAACAGTATGTATTCTGGAATCTGTCACTTGGGGAAGAAGAACTTTGAAGATGAGAAATTGGGACATTCTTGCTGGTTTTAGTGTAGAGGGCAAACTGATTCCAAATTTGTGCTGGGAATGAGAGTAGGGGCCCTGGTGATAGAAAGTGATTTACAAGTAATGTGACCAATTACTATAGTCCCAGGAAGAAGCTGTATTATGGTTAGGTTGTGTAGGTTTGTGTGCATGAGACTGGGTGTGTCTGTATGTGAAATAAGTGGTATGATTCTGTGTGTGTTTGTGAACATTTTGTGTTGTGTTTCAATTGATTTATGATCCCGTAAACATCACTGTTACTGGTGCCAACTTTCTAAAAAATATTCCCATCAACACTGCATCATGAATGGGTATGGATATAAATGTAAATAAACTGTACACTTTCAGGGTGTGCATTGATTTTATACCAATTGAGCCTCATTTAACCTGGAAAACAAATCCTATCACCACCCAGGCAAATGTTTACTGGATTCTTTTTTTTTTTCTTTTGGCTGTGTTGGGTCTTCGTTGCACTGCGTGGGCTTCTCACTTCGGTGGCTACTGTTATTCCAGAGCACGGGCTCTAATTGCATGGGCTTCAATAGTTGTGGCACGTGGGCTCAGTAGTTGTGACTTGCGGGCTCTAGAGCACAGGCTTAGTAGTTGTGGTGCACGGGCTTAGTTGCTCCATGGCTGGATTCTTAGTGAACAAAACTGGGTTTCAGCATGCCTACTACTGGGTCAATTACAACTTCATTTAATAAGAAATCTCATCTCTTAGTAGGTCTCATAGCATTCTGAATGGTTATGATGCATCTCTCGGCCACTTCCCTCTTTCTAACTGTTTCCTATTAGAGCCTCGGGATGAGTCCTCCCCCCTTAACTGAAGCACATAGTGCTAGGCAGGCCTCCTTCTTTTTGCAGGGAGCCCATGCTTGTACCCACATGCCACACCCAGTTCTGGAGGAGTCCGAGAAAGAAGTAGCCTCCAGAACTAGATGGAGGAAATTCACTCCACCTTTCTCCTTTGAGGCTAATATTCACTATCGGATTCTGTGCTAAAGAAAGAGAATGTCCTTTGCCTGTATAAAGTCTATCTTCCATCACTTGTGCCGACCCTGTTTCTGTGTGCTGGGCAAGAAACACTGCATACAGTGAAGACAGAACCAAGAGATCTACCCCAGGGCTTGAGCTCAGGGTGGGCACTGGCTCCCTTCCCAGGAGGGTGGACAGGAGGTTGTGCTCTACAAGGTGGGACAGAGAAACCAAGCAGTGTGACAAGAGCGTCTCCACTCATGTTGCTGTGCAAACTGCCAGATGACGTAGATAGATTCTTGATATTTTCTGAAGGCTTTTGCAAGCAAACAAGTCTGGGAGTAAAGTCAATTAAAACATGGAAAGTTATACTTAAAAAATTTTTTTCGATAGTGAGTCCTTTGAGAAATACATACTTTAATAGAATATGATTGCCGTATATGTGTGAATATTTTCCCAACCAAAGAAAAAACTGAAAATGCTTGATTGTAAAATATCACTTGTTTACCCAGGAGACTGTGTATGAGTAAAGTTGTTCTAGAAATCCTCAATCCCTAGATCGTAGTTTGCTGATGGTGCTGAGGGGAACCCTGGTGTGCGATTCAGTGCCTGCTACTCACAGGGAGGCTCTTAAGAACTCAGAGACCCGCCCAGTGGACAACACGTGTGAGGACAGGATTGCCGCCTCGGGCTGGATGTGAAGAGGGAAATGCTTTAGAGAAGTGGAAGGAGATTCATTAAGGACACCTGAGCCATGGGGAGTCAGGTGTGGTTGGTTTAGAGATCAAGGAAAAGTATCCAGCTGAGCACAGCCTGGGCCACACTTAGGATGCTATTGGCACTTCTGGTTGAATGGGGAAGAGAAAGGGCATCCCCCTCTTGCTGGAGTGAACTCTGGAGAGATGTCTTCTTTAAAGCCTGGGGAGAGGAGCTTCTCTCCCATTATCTCCTGATACCTGTGTACATTCGAGACCCTTCCTGATTTCTTCTTTCCATCTGTTGACTCCCTTTCCTTATTTTTCTTCTTTTTCCCCCTTTTTCCACTTTGTATTTATTTTACACCTGTGTATTTTATTGTTGTAAAAGTACACATACGATGAAATCCAACATCTTAACAAGTTTAGAAATGTCCAGGCAGTCCTGTTGACTACATGAACCTTGCTGTACAGCATGTGTCTAGATCTTTTCCATTTTGAAATAACACATTCTAAGCATTGAACAGAGACTCCCCATGTCAACCTCCTGCCAGCTCTTGGAATCACCCTTCTACGCTCTGCTTCTTGGAGTTTTCTTTCAGTTTTGGACCTTCTGTGACTGGCTTATTTCACTCTTACAAATGTCCTCCAAGTTCTTTCGTGTTGCTGCAAATGGCAGGATTTCCTTCTTTTTCACAGACTGAATGACATTCCACTGTATGTTCACACCACATTTTCTTTATTAATTCATATTCCCATGGACACTAGGCACTTTTCCTATGTTGTGTATTGTGTATAATGCTGCAATGGACATGAGATTGTAGATATCTCTTGGACATTCTTGTTTTATCTCCTTTGTATATAAACCTAAATGAGTGATTGCTGGATTTTATGAGAGTTCTCTTAATAATTTTTAGGGGACCTCCATTCTGTTTTCCATAATGGCTACACCATTTTACATTACTACAGTGTACATAACAGTGTACAAATGTTCCACTTTTCACATCTTTGCCAGCATCCATTAATTTTCTTTCTGTTTTATTTATTTTTTATTTTTTTATTTTTTGCAGTACATGGGTCTGTCATTGTTGTGGGCTATCCCATTGCGGAGCACAGGCTCCAAATACACAGGATCTGCGTCCATGGCTCATGGGCCCAGCTGCTTAGTGGCATGTGGGATCCGCCCAGACCAGGGCACAAACACGTGTCCCCTGCCTCGGCAGGAGAACTCTCAACCACTGTGCCACCAGGGAAGACCTATTTGTCTTTTTATAATACACATCGTAACAGGTGTGAGTGATATCTCCCTGTGGCTTGATTTCCATTTCCCTGGTGCTTAGCAATGTTGAGCAAATTTTCATATGTAGATTGACCACTTGTATGTCTTTATGGAGAAGTGTCTAGTGAAGCTTTTTACCCATTTTGAAACTCAGTTATTTGCCCGCTGTTTTTCTGAAATTCACTTGTAGTAGTTTCTTATATATTCTGGATATTGGTCCCTTATTCAGATACAAGGTTTACACATATTTCCTCCCATCTTATAGGTTGCCTTTTCATTCTCTTGATTGTTGAAAAGACTATCCTCTCTTCACTTGTTAATCTTAGAACCTTGGCACAGATCAGTTGGCCATATATATGTGCATTTATTTGAGGTCTCTCTATTATATTTCATTGATCTATCTCACTGTCTTGATGCCAGTAGCAGACTCTTTTGACTACTGTGGCATTTTTATGTGTTTTGAGTTCAAGAACTGTTCATCGCCATCATTGCTCTTTACTCTCAAGATTATTTTATCTATTTGGGGTGGGTTATATATGTATTTTAGAATTCTGTCCACTTCTATAATAATGACATGGAATTTTGTGGGTTGTTGCGATATATGTGTACATCCCTTTATGTGGTATAGAAATGCCAAGAGTATTTAATAATCCAGTCTATGAACATGGTGTGTCATTCCAATTACTTGTCTCTTCTTAGTTTCTTTCCGCCATGTCCTGTAGTTTTCAGTATACAAATTTTTCACCTCCTACGGGGCCTTTTCCACTGCCTTCCTCAGGTCTTCTAGAGTCAGGGGTGAGAAGGATGGACTCATGGAGAGAGTGAAATCCCTCCCTCCCCTCTGCACCTACTCTCTGATTATGTCTAATACAGGTGTACTGGGCCATGCCCTTCACTTCTGTCTACAATTGGGCCCTTTGCTGGGAATTCCTCTTGGATCTGAGTGTTGACTGTACTATTTTAGTGTCCACAAGGACTCTCCCAATGCCTGGCGTGGGACCAAGAGCCCAAGATATACCTACATACGAATGATCAGATCAGGCCATCAAATTTTCTGCAGTAAGGAACAGCCAGGGGAGGGGTGGCTGGTTGCCTCTTTCTCATCTTTGGATTTCTTACAGCTGAGCTTTCCAGTGTGGTAGCCACTAACCAAATGTGTCTCTTTATAATTAATTTAGTTCAAACAGTAATTAAATCTTTCTATTAAAAAGCGCAAAAAACTCACAATTGCTTGGTCACACTAGCCATGTTTCAAGTGTGTCTGTACCATCTGGAATTTCAGGTTGGTAAGGTTGACGGTGAAAGCTATAAATGGGTCTATAGAAGTGAGGGGTCGAAAGGTGATTTTCTCAGCATCTCTCCCTCATTTGAAATTTTCAACTGTGATCAATATCTTATTGAAGGACTCTGTCTGCACAGAGCACAGGGG
This sequence comes from Mesoplodon bidens, assembly GCF_964165515.1. Classification (NCBI taxonomy): domain Eukaryota; kingdom Metazoa; phylum Chordata; class Mammalia; order Artiodactyla; family Ziphiidae; genus Mesoplodon; species Mesoplodon bidens. The sequence continues at coordinate 207,039 of NW_027671287.1, forward strand.
AGGTCTGAGAACCTGGAGGGAAGACCAGGGTGATGCTGTGTGAGCCAGCAAGTCGAGTAGTAGAAATGGGTGGGTCAACTTGTATAATAACTTTATGCTCATGGTTGTGTTTGTACAAAATGCATGGTGGAGAGCATACATAGCAGTGATGCTGATGACGATTCACATAGGGAACAACTCTCAGGTAGGATCTAAAGGGAGACAATTCCTAGAACACTTTGGTTCCACCCGGTTCTTTAGAAACGAATGAAGGTGAATATGAAATCAGGAAGAAGAAGGAAAAATTGTAGAATTCTGGGTTTTTCTTTCCAAATTTTAATGATATAATCGAGTTATTGTGTCCATATCCTTTGACTGTACTGTGCTTATAGTCATCTTTTCTTGCTTTGGCATTCAGAAATTTTCTTTCTCACAAGACTACTCTTTCATTGCTTTTTCACTGCCAAAAATGAAATGTTCGTTTCTGTTTGGTACCTAGAGGGTATTTTGCACCAGGATTTTGGTTTCAGTTTTACATTCACGTATGATGGCCATATCCTAGTGGGAACAAAACTGTCATAGTCACTTGACACTGGAGAACAAGTTCTTATAGTGCGTGTCAGGTGGTGGATGAGACTTGAACTCTCTCCCTCTACACTTTCAGGACTTGTAGCTTCACCTTACTTTTGTGCTCACTGTTTATTCTTCATGGAAAGCGCGTTCCCAGAAGTGGATGAGTCACAGAACACATGCTTTGGGGTCACTGCATGTGCTCAGTCTCCTCATTTCAGCCTCAGCACCTCCCAAGGCTGATGTGCTGAGTTGCTTCCAATTGAGTGGGCTCCACGTCCAACTGCCCCTAAAGACCCTTCATGGCCGGCAGGAATTGTAGAGGACTGTGTCAAGGGGCTGCTGGGCTTCTTCACACACTGGCTCTCACAGCCCTGCTAACCTGGTCTCCTGGAATTCACAAGGCCCAGGAAAGAGACTCAGGGCAGCAGGACCCAGGGTCACTGCTCTTCTTACAACCCACTGCTCCATCCGGACAGCCCTGCCCCTGCTCCCCACACTCCAGTCCTGCCTACCCTCTGACCTTTCCTCAGGCCTGCCTTGGTCTTATCCTTCCCAGTTCTTCCAAGGCTGGGGTAAACCCTGGCAGGTGCTGTGTGTTTAGGAGGCTTCCCCTGCTGTAGAACTTTTGTTTCAGTATTCCAGACTAAGGGAATTGGTTCAAGTTACTTTTAACTCTAATATTGCTTTCATCCTCTCTAAGGGGCTAAGAGACTTATGGAGTTGTTTTGAAGTACCTAAGGTTAGCTGAGGCACAGGACACTTGCTTTTTTTGTGAAGTTCGTTGCATATCTAGGCTATTGTGGAGAATGCTACAATGAACCTAAGTTCATCTCATTGTGATACTGATTTAATTTCCTTTGGATATATACCCAGAACTGTGATTGCTGTATCATATGATATTTCTGTGTATAATTTTATAAGGAACCCCCATACTCTTTTTCATAATAGCGGCACCATTTTACATTCCCACCAGCAGTGTACAAAGTTTCCAATTCCCCACATCTTGGCCTTAAACTGTTAATTTTTTTCTTTATAATACACAGCCTAACAGGTGTGAGGTGTTCATTTGCATTGCCCTGATGATTAGTGAGGTTGAGAACCTTTTCCTATATTTGTTACTCATTTGTATGTCTTTTTCAGGAAATATCATATTTAAGTCATTGCACATTTCTTAACCCGTTTATTTACCCTTTTTAATTTTTTAACTTAGTTTGCATTTGAGTTGTAGTATTTTTCTTTGATGTTTTGTATATTAGCTCCTTTTCTGATATATGTTTGTAATCTTTCTGTAAGTTATATTTTCATCCTATTGACTGTTGAAAAAACTATACTTTCCCTATTTGATGTCTTAGAAGCTTGGTGAATTTCATTTGTCCATGTATCTATGAGTTTTCTTGGGGGTTATTTATTCTGGTCTTTAGGCCTATGTATCTGTTTCTATGTCAGTACCATACAGTTTTGATTCCTGTGGCTTTGTAATCTGTTTTGAAGATAGGAAGTGAGAAGCCTCCATCCATGTTCTTTGTTCTCAGGATTGTTTTGTCTGTTTGGAGTCCTTAGTGTTTCCATATATATTTTAGGATCTTTTTTTTTATCTATTTCTTTGAAATTGACATTGGGATTTTGATAGGTATTACAATGAATTTATACATACCTTTGGGTAGTGTGGAAATGTCAACAATAATAAGTTTCCAGTCTATGAATATGATATGTCATTTCAATTATTTATTCCTTGTGAAATTCTTTCAGCAGTGGTTTGTAGTTTTCAGTGTACAGACCATTTACCGTCTAAGGGCATTTTGTGCCTTCCTTCCCTGGATTTTTCAGAGGCAGTGGTGAGAAGGATGGCCTCATGAAGTGAGTGAATGTCCCTCCCTCCCTTCTGCACCTGCTCGCTGATTATGTCTAGCACAGGTGCACTGGGCCATGCTCATTACCTCTCCCCTCAAGTGGAACACCTGTCGGGAATTCCTCTAGGATCTGGGTGTTGACACTAATGTTTCAGTGTCCCCAAGGTCTCATGAGTGCCAGGCAAGTGTGCATAAGCCTAGGAAACACCTTCAAATGAATCATCAAATCTGGCCAGCAAACTGCCCTGCAGAAGGTGTTGGGCTGCACCTCTCACGCCTGCAAGCCCTGTACTTGCTCAGCCTCAGGGCTAAGGAAAGAGCCCGAAGTCAGGAACGAGACATTCATGGTTTAATAGATGGGAGATCTTTCACGTCAGAAGCAAAGTGGTCCTGGAGAGACATCCCACTGTAGATAGCCGATGGCAGGCAGAACGCAGCAGCAGCAGTAGCAGCATGCTTCTCTCTGGGCGGAATAGGCAGGCTACCAGTTAAAGGGGGAGTTGACAGCAGATGGGCTCATCGGTTACCAGGGAAACCAGCAGAGGGACGCATCCCTCTTACCCCTTGGGCTAAGTACCTTCACGGGGCAGAGGTTTTACCTTCGTTAAACCATCAGCAAATAGTCATCTTGTATCGGTAGATATATATACATATACATGTATGGAGAGAGAGAGGGAGAGGGATGTGTATTACAATGTTGTAGCCACTAGCTAGATGTGCCTGTTATAATTTATTTAATTCAATTGATTATCTTAGTGTATTAAAATAAAACAAAATAAAGTATCCAATTACTCAGTCACATTAGTCACATTTTAAATGTATCCATAAGACTTGTAAATTCATATTCGTGTTTCTACAGAATCGACTCTGGATAGCACTTGTGGCCGTGATAAGGAAAAGGATACAGGTAGGAACAACACTTAGGTAGGATCTAATGGCAGAGGGTTCCTGGAACTTTAGGGTTATATCTCCTGCTTTGGAGACTGAGGAAGGTGGATATGAAATCAGAAAGAAGAATGAAATATGTGTAGAGTTCTGACTTGTTTTTTTCATATTTTAATGACACAATAGAGAGAAATTGTGTCCTTAGACATGACTGTGCTCTATAATCACCTTTTCTTGATTTGCTCATCAAAACTGATCTTTTGCACATGAGCTGCTCTTTCATGTGCTTGTCACTGCCTAATATGGACGTTTGTTTTCTGGTTAGCACATCTAGGGTATTGTGCACAGGAGAGTTTGTTGTATTTTGCATATTGACCTGTGATGGAAAGAACCTGTGCATCAAAACTCTCATGGGCCCTTGAAACTTGAGATCAAGTTCTTCTAGAAAGGGTGAGGTGGTGGATGAGAAGTGAACTGTCTCCCTCTGCACTTTCAGGACTTGTGGCTTCACCTCATGTTTTGTCCTCACTGTTTATTCCTCTTGTAAAGACAGTCCCAGAGATAGATGAGTCACAGAACACGTGCTCTGGGATCACTGCATGAGCTCCTTGAGCTCATCTTAGCCTCTGCACTTCCCCAAGGCTGATGTGCTCACACGCTTCCATTTGAGAGGGGTCCACATCCAGCTGCCCCTAAAGAACCTTCATGGCTGGCAGGAATTCTAGGGGGCTGTGTGAAGGGGCTGCTGGTCTATTTCACACACTTGCTTTCACAGCCCTGCTGACCTGGTCTCCTGGGTTTGACCAGGCCCAGGACAGAGACTCTGGGCAGCAGGACCCAGGGTCACTGCTCTTCTTACAACCCACTGCTTCTTCCAGACAGCCCTTCCCTTGCTCCCCACACCCCAGTTCTGCCTACCCTCTGACCTTTCCTCAGGCCTGCCTTGGTCTTATCCTTCCCAGTTCTCCCAAGGCTCGGGTAAACCCTGGCAGACGCTGTGTGTTTATGAGGCTTCCTCTGCTGTAGAATTATGTTTCAGTATTCCAGACTAAGGGAATTGGGACTAGTTATTTTTAACACCAATATTCCTTTCATCCTCTCTAAGGGGCTAAGAGACTTATGGAGTTGTTTTGAAGTACCTAAGGTTAGCTCAGGCACAGGATCCTTACTTGTTTTGTGAATTTGGTTGCATGTTCTTCCCTCAACACAGCTGTTGCCCAGATTTGGTTAATATTCCTTTTCCTCAGAGATATGGTGCAGAGATAAATGTTCTAAGCTCTTGACCTCCTATGTGGAAAAGCCAAACTGAGAACCCAGGGGTGCGTCCCAATATGGATGCTCTGGATCCCTGACCTGCACTTACCACTCAGCCAAGGGATCCTCAGTCATGGAGCAAGGGAGTCCCTGCATCCGTATCCTTGGCTGGAAGTCCTAGCATCTCCAAAGGTCCAGACCTTGCCCATCAGGTGGCCTTAATGATCACAGAATCCAGGGCAGCTATGGGTGGACTTATCAGTTGACTTTGGCACAGTCATTAATGTGAAATTCACCTCAAGAACTGAATTCTGGTAAGCTCCCAGATTCTGAGAGGTGTGAGACCCCATGTATACAGTACAGGTCATATCTGTCAGTGCTGGTGTCATTGCTTAAACAAGGCCAAAAGCAGATAAGAATCAGGGAGCTATTTTATTGTATTGGATAACATTACCATAAGCCTTAGCATTGGTCAATTCCTGTAGCCCACACCCAAGGACTCAAAGTGGAACCTGACTGTTAGCCTGTACACTTCTCCTGCACAGCAGGGTTAGAGACAGGCTTTGCTCAGTCCGGGCTCCCTCTTCATAACGAAGTGTCCCACTTATGGAACAGCTCCCTAGAGTATGGACAGCCCCTGACTCAGTGGTCATACATACATTGTATAGAAAACAAAGACTGGTAGAAAAATATGATACGATTGATAGTGGCTGTATCTAAATGGTAGGATTTCAGTTTTGTCAAATCTTGTGTATTTGATTTTCTTTAAGACAAGTGATTAGTGAATAAATATAGCATATTTTGTCTAGGATTGAATTCAGTCCTTTAATGGAGGTTGCTGTTAACCAAGCTTAGAATATCATACAACAGAAGACACGATAAATGCAGTAGCTGGCATTGTGGATGCTGGGAAAAGAGTGATCTGGGAAAAATCAAGAGACAGTGGCAATTTAGCAGAAGCTCAAAGTATTGGTCATGGGTCTGTGTCATTGAAACAGAGCATGCATTTTAGTGTTTACCATTGTTTAGATCGACCCTTCCCTTCTGATGAGGCTCCCCTTAGCTAGAAAGCCAATGCTCTGTTTTCATTTCCTTCCTCTTGTCCTTTGCCTTCCTTCATCCCCCAAAGAGGATGGCCCAACACCAGCTCAGCCCACACTAACTAACCTCCCACATCCATACACACCACCCCATGTCCTCATCGAGAAGAAAGCCCCTGAGTAATTGCTGAGCAGCATCACCAGTGTCCTGACAGTTACTCTGTGTCCCTCCAGCTCTCCCTGAGGATGTGGCGGTTGACCTGCACCGTGATAGGACAGAAGAAAAGCCTCCGTGGATCATAAAGTTAAGCTGGATTTTTTCTGGTCTGAGATAGAAATATTGCTTTATTTCTCTTTCAATAGATTTAAGTTATGAATATTTGAGGGTATTCCTTCCAGATACATACAATTCCCTTGGTTGGGAGAATGTGGAGTGAGAGTCTATGACCAACTCTTGGTGCCTGATTCCACAGGACATTAAAATTGACAGCATCCATTGCAGCCTGTAGAGCATGGAGCTCTCTCTCCTGCAGCGATTTTTCCTCTAGGCAAAGAATTCTGTAATTTCCAACGTAAATGGACTTGGAAGTTCCATCCTCCCAGCAAAATTCTTGCCTTTCAGCCTGAGTAGCTTTGCTCTGATAACCCTTGCTGGGTTCCCTGGACCACTGTTTCTTATGAGGTTTTCTGCTGTCAGCAAATGAACAAAAGACCTGAGCATCACTGTGATCTTATCCTCATGGTGTTTTCTCTTCTGTAATTACAGGTGGCCTTCACAGAACGTGTAAACAGTATGTATTCTGGAATCAGTCACTTGGGGAGGAAGAACTTTGAAGATGAGAAAGTGGGACATTCTTGCTGGTTTTAGTGTACAGGGCAAACTGATTCCAAATTTGTGCTGGGAATGAGAGTAGGGGCCCTGGTGATAGAAAGTGATTTACAAGTAATGTGGCCAATTACTATAGTCCCAGGAAGTAGCTGTATTACGGTTAGGTGGTGTAGGTTTGTGTGCACGAGACTGGGTGTGTCTGTATGTGAAATGAGTGGTATGATTCTAAGTCTGTATGTGAACATTTTGTGTTGTGTTTCCCTTGATTTATGTTCCCCTAAACATCACTGTGACTGGTGCCAACTTTCTAAAAAATATTCCCATCAACACTGCATCATGAATGGGTATGGATATAAATGTAAATAAACTGTACACTTTCAGGGTGTGCATTGATTTTATACCAAGTGAGCCTCATTTAACCTGGAAAACAAATCCTATCACCACCCAGGCAAAAGTTTACTGGATTCTTTTTTTTTTCTTTTGGCTGTGTTGAGTCTTCGTTGCACTGCGTGGGCTTCTCATATCGGTGGCTAATGTTGTTCCCGACCACGGGCTCTAGGTGCATGGGCTTCAATAGTTGTGGCACGTGGGCTCAGTAGTTGTGACTTTCAGGCTCTAGAGCACAGGCTTAGTACTTGTGGTGCACGGGTTTAGTTGCTCCATGGTTGGATTCTTAGTGAACAAAACTGGGTTTCGGAATCCCTACTACTGGGTCAAACACAACTTCATTTAATAAGAAATCTCATCTCTTAGTAGGTCTCATAGCATTCTGAATGGTTATGATACATCTCTCTGCCACTTCCCTCACTCTAACTGTTTCCTATTAGAGCCTCGGGATGATTCCTCCCCCCTTACATGAAGCACATAGTGCTAGGCATGCCTCCTTCTTTTTGCAGGGAGCCCATGCTTGTACCCACATGCCACACCCAGTTCTGGAGGAGTCCGAGAAACAAGGAGCATCCAGGAGTAGATGGAGGAAATTCACTCCACCTTTCTCCTTTGTGGCTAACATTCACTATCAGATTCTGTGCTAAGGAAACGCAATGTCCTTCTCCTGTGGAAAGTCTGTCTTCCATCACTTGTGCCGGCCCTGTTTCTGTGTGCTGGGCAAGAAACACTGCATACAGTGAAGACAGAACCAAGAGATCTAACCCAGGGCTTCAGCTCAGGGTGGGCACTGGCTCCCTTCCCAGGAGGGCGGACAGGAGATTTTGCTGTACAGGGTGGGACAGAGAAACCAAGCATGTGAAAAGAGCATCTCCACTCATGTTGCTGGGCAAACTGCCAGATGATATAGGTTGTGGTATTTTCTGATGGCCTTTGCAAGCAAACAAGTCTGGGAGTAAAGTCAATTAAAACATGGAAAGTTATACTTAAAATTTTTTTTTCGATAGTGAGTCATTTGAGAAATACATAATTTAATAGAATATGATTGCCGTATATGTGTCAATATTTTCCCCACCAAAGAAAATACTGAAAATGCTTGATTGTAAAATGTCACTTGTTTACCCAAGAGACTGTGTATGAGTAAAGTTGTTCTAGAAATCCTCAATCCCTAGGTCGTAGTTTCCTGATGGTGCTGAGGGGAACCCTGGTGTGTGATTCAGTGCCTGCTACTCACAGGGAGGCTGTTAAGAACTCAGAGACCCGCCCAGTGGACCCCACGTGTTAGGATAGGATTGGTGCCTCTGGCTGGACTTGAAGAGGGAAATGCTTTAGAGAAGTGGAAGGAGATACATTAAGGACACCTGAGCCATGGGGAGTCTGGTGTGGTTGGTTTAGACATCAAGGAAAAGTGTACACCTGATCACAGCCTGGGCCACACTTAGGATGCTATTGGCACTTCTGGTTGAATGGAGAAGAGAAAGGACATCCCTCTCTTGCTGGAGTGAACTCTGGAGAGATGTCTTCATTAAAGCCTGGGGACAGGAGCTTCTCTCCCATTATCTCCTGATACCTGTGTACATTCCAGACCCTTCCTGCTTTCTTCTTTCCCTGTGTTGACTCCCTTTCCTTATTATTCTTCTTTTTCCCCCCTTTTCCACTTTGTAATTATTTTACATATGTATATTTTATTGTTGTAAAACTACATATATGATGAAATCCAACTTCTTAACAAGTTTTGAAATGTCCAGGCAGTCCTGTTGACTACATGCACCTTGTTGTACAGCATGTGTCTAGAACTTTTCCATTTTGCAAATAACACATTCTAACTATTAAAGACAGATTTCCCATGTCAACTTCCTGCCAGCTCTTGGAACCACCCTTCTACTCTCTGCTTCTCGGAGTTTTCTTTCAGTTTTTGACCTTCTGTGACTGGCTTATTTCACTCTTACAAATGTCCTCCAAGATCTTTCGTGTTGCTGCAAATGGCAGGATTTCCTTCTTTTTCAAAGACTGAATGACATTCCACTGTATGTATACACCACATTTTCTTTATTAATTCATCTTCCCATGGACACTAGGCAGTTTTCCTATGTTGTGTATTGTGTATAATGCTGCAATGGACATGAGATTGTAGATATCTCTTGGACATTCTTGTTTTATCTCCTTTGTATATAAACCTAAATGAGTGATTGCTGGATTTTATGAGAGTTCTCTTAATAATTTTTAGGGGACCTCCATTCTGTTTTCCATAATGGCTACACCATTTTACATTACTAAAGGGTACAAAACAGGGTACAGGAGTTCCAATTCTTCACATCTTTGCCAGCATCCATTAATTTTCTTTCTTTTTTCTTTTCTTTTTCTTTTTTTTTTTTGCAGTACACGGGCCTCTCATTGTTGTGGGCTCTCCCATTGTGGAGCACAGGCTCCGAACGCACAGGCTCAGCGGCCATGGCTCATGGGCCCAACCGCTCAGCAGCATGTGGGATCCTCCCACACCAGTGCACGAACACTTGTACTCTACATCGGCAGGCAGACTCTCAACCACTGTGCCACCAGGGAAGCCCTATTTGTCTTTTTATAATACGCATCCTAACAGGTGTGAGTGATATCTCCTTGTGGCTTGATTTCCATTTCCCTGATGCTTAGCGATGTTGAGCAAATTTTCATATGTAGATTGACCACTTGTATGTCTTTATGGAGAAATGTCTAATGAAGCTTTTTACCCATTTTTAAACTCCGTTATTTGCCCGTGTTTTTCTGAAATTGACTTGTAGTAGTTTCTTATATATTCTGGATATTGGTCCCTTATTCAGATTCAAGGTTTACACATATTTCCTCCCATCCTATAGGTTGCCTTTTCATTCTCTTGATTGTTGAAGAGACTATCCTCTCTTCACTTGGTAATCTTAGAACCTTGGCACAGATCAGTTGGCCATATATATGTGCGTTTATTTGGGGTCTCTCTATTATATTTCATTGGTCTATCTCACTGTCTTGATGCCAGTAGCAGACTGTTTTGACTACTGTGGCATTGTTATGTGTGTTGAGTTCAGGAAGTGTTAATCTCCATCATTGCTCTTTGCTCTCAAGATAGTTTTATCTACTTGGGGGTGTTCCATATGTATTTTAGAATTCTGTCCACTTCTATAATAATGACATGGAATTTTGTGGGTTGTTGCGATATATGTGTACATCCCTTTATGTAGTATAGAAATGCCAACAGTATTTAATAATCCAGTCTATGTGCATGGTATGTCATTCCAATTACTTGTCTCTTCTTTAATTTCTTTCCGCCATGTCCTGTAGTTTTCAGTATACAAATTTTTCACCTCCTACGGGGCCTTTTCCACTGCCTTCCTCAGGTCTTCTAGAGTCAGGGGTGAGAAGGATGGACTCGTGGAGAGAGTGTAATCCCTCCCTCCCCTCTGCACCTACTCTCTGATTATGTCTAATACAGGTGTACTGGGCCATGCCCTTCACCTCTGTCTACAAGTGGGCCCCTTGCTGGGAATTCCTCTTGGATCTGAGTGTTGACTGTACTATTTCAGAGTCCACAAGGACTCTCCCAATGCCTGGCGTGGGTCCAAGAGCCCAAGATATACCTACATACGAATGATCAGATCAGGCCATCAAATTTTCTGCAGTAAAGAACAGCCAGGGGAGGGGTGGCTGGTTGCCTCTTTCTCATCTTTGGATTTCTTACAGCTGAGCTTTCCAGTGTGGTAGCCACTAACCAAATGTGTCTATTTATAATTAATTTGGTTCAAACAATATTTAAATCATTCTATTAAAAAGCGCAAAAAACACACAATTGCTTGGTCACACTGGCCATGTTTCAAGTGTGTCTGTAACATCTGGAATTTCAGGTTGGTAAAGGTGATGGTGAAAGCTATAAATTGGTGTATAGAAGTGAGGGGTTGGAAGGTGATTTTCTTAGCATCTCTCCCTCATTTGAAATTTTCAACTGTGATCAATGTCTTATTGAAGGACTCTGTCTGCACAGAGCACAGGGGAGGTCTGAGAACCTGGAGGGAAGACCAGGGGGATGCTGTGTGAGCCAGCAAGTCGAGTAGGAGAAATGGGTGGGTCAACTTGTATAATAACTTTATGCTCATGGTTGTGTTTGTACAAAATGCATGGTGGAGAGCATACATAGCAGTGATGCCGATGACGATTCACGTAGGGAACAACTCTCAGGTAGGATCTAAAGCGAGACAATTCCTAGAACACTTTGGTTCCACCCGGTTCTTTAGAAACGAAGGAAGGTGAATATGAAATCAGGAAGAAGGAAATATGCGTAGAATTCTGATTTGTTCTTTCCAAATTTTAATGATATAATCGAGTTATTGTGTCCATGTCCTTTGACTGTACTGTGCTTATAGTCATCTTTTCTTGCTTTGCCATTCAGAAATTTTCTTTCTCACAAGACTACTCTTTCATTGCTTTTTCACTGCCAAAAATGAAAGGTTCGTTCCTGTTAGGTACCTGGAGGTTATTTTGCACCAGGATTTTGGTTTCAGTTTTACATTCACGTATGATGGCCATATCCTAGTGGGAACAAAACTGTCATAGTCACTTGACACTGGAGAACAAGTTCTTATAGTGAGTGTCAGGTGGTGGATGAGACTTGAACTCTCTCCCTCTACACTTTCAGAACTTGTAGCTTCACCTTACTTTTGTCCTCACTGTTTATTCCTCATGGAAAGCGCGTTCCCAGAGGTGGATGAGTCACAGAACACATGCTTTGGGGTCACTGCATGTGCTCAGTCTCCTCATTTCAGCCTCAGCACCTCCCAAGGCTGATGTGCTGAGTTGCTTCCAATTGAGTGGGCTCCACGTCCAACTGCCCCTAAAGACCCTTCATGGCCGGCAGGAATTGTAGAGGACTGTGTCAAGGGGCTGCTGGGCTCACTTTACACACTGGCTCTCACAGCCCTGCTAACCTGGTCTCCTGGAATTCACAAGGCCCAGGAAAGAGACTCAGGGCAGCAGGACCCAGGGTCACTGCTCTTCTTACAACCCACTGCTCCATCCGGACAGCCCTGCCCCTGCTCCCCACACTCCAGTCCTGCCTACCCTCGGACCTTTCCTTAGGCCTGCCTTGGGCTTATCCTTCCCAGTTCTTCCAAGGCTGGGGCAAACCCTGGCAGGTGCTGTGTGTTTTGCAGGCTTCCCCTGCTGTAAAACTTTTGTTTCAGTATTCCAGACTAAGGGAATTGGTTCAAGTTACTTTTAACTCTAATATTGCTTTCATCCTCTCTAAGGGGCTAAGACACTTAACGGAGTTATTTTGAAGTACCTAAGGTTAGCTGAGGCACAGGACACTTGCTTCTTTTGTGAAGTTGGTTGCATATCTAGGCTATTGTGGAGAATGCTGCAATGCACCTAAGTTCATCTCATTGTGATACTGATTTAATTTCCTTTGGATATATACCCAGAACTGTGATTGCTGAATCATATGATATTTCTGTTTATAATTTTATAAGGAACCCCCATATTCTTTTTCATAAGAGCTGCACCATTTTCCATTACCACCAGCTGTGTACAAAGTTTCCAATTCCCCACATCTTGGCTTTAACCTGTTAATTTTTTTCATTATAATACACAGCCTAACAGGTGTGAGGTGTTCATTTGCATTGCCCTTATGATTAGTGAGGTTGAGAACCTTTTCCTATATTTGTTACTCATTTGTATGTCTTTTTCAGGAAATGTCTTATTTAAGTCTTTGCACATTTCTTAACCCATTTATTTACCCTTCTTAATTTTTTAACTTAGTTTGCATTTGAGTTGTAATGTTTTTCTTATATGTTTTGGACATTAGCTCCTTTTCTGATATATGTTTGTAATCTTTCTGTAAGTTATATTTTCATCCTATTGACTGTTGAAAAAACTATACTTTCCCTATTTGTTGTCTTAGAAGCTTGGTGAATTTCATTTGGCCATGTATCTATGAGTTTTCTTGGGGTTGATTTATTCTGGTCTTTAGGCCTATGTATCTGTTTCTATGTCAGTACCATACAGTTTTGATTCCTGTGGCTTTGTAATGTGTTTTGAAGTCAGGAAGTGAGAAGCCTCCATCTATGTTCTTTGTTCTCAGGATTGTGTTGTCTGTTTGGAGTCCTTAGTGGTTCCATATATATTTTAGGACCTTTTTTTTTCTATTTCTTTGAAAATGACATTGGGATTTTGATAGGTATTACAATGAATTTATACTTACCTTTGGGTAGTGTAGAAATGTCAACAATAATAAGTCTCCAGTCTATTAATATGATATGTCATTTCAATGATTTGTTCCTTGTTTAATTCTTTCAGCAGTGGTTTGTACTTTTCAGTGTACAGGCCATTTACCTTCTAAGGGCATTTTGTCCCTTCCTTCTCTGGATGTTTCAGAGGCAGTGGTGAGAAGGATGGCCTCATGAAGTGAGTGAATGTCCCTCCCTCCCTTCTGCACCTGCTCGCTGATTATGTCTAGCACAGGTGCACTGGGCCATGCTCATTACCTCTCCCCTCAAGTGGAACACCTGTCGGGAATTCCTCTAGGATCTGGGTGTTGACATTACTGTTTCAGTGTCCCCAAGGTCTCATGAGTGCCTGGCAAGTGTGCATGAGCCTAGGAAACACCTACAAATGAATCATCAAGTCTGCCAGCAAACTGCCCTGCAGAAGGTGTTGGGCTGCACCTCTCACACCTGCAAGCCCTGTACTTGCTCAGCTTCAGGGCTAAGGAAAGAGCCCGGAGTCAGGGACAGAGACATTCATGGTTTAATAGATGGGAGATCTTTCACGTCAGAAGCAAAGTGGTCCTGGAGAGACATCCCACTGTAGATAGCCGATGGCAGGCAGAACGCAGCAGCAGCAGTAGCAGCATGCTTCTCTCTGGGCGGAATAGGCAGGCTACCAGTTAAAGGGGGAGTTGACAGCAGATGGGCTCATCGGTTACCAGGGAGACCAGCAGAGGGACGCATCCCTCTTACCCCTTGGGCTAAGTACCTTCACGGGGCAGAGGTTTTCCCTTTGGTAAACCATCAGCAAACAGCCATCTTGAATGGGTATATATATATATATATATGGAGAGAGAGAGAGAGAGGAATGTGTATTATAGTGTGGTAGCCACTAGCTAGATGTGCCTGTTATAATTTATTTAATTCAATCAATGATTAACTCAGTGTATTAAAACAAAACAAATAAAATATCCAATTACTCAGTCACATTAGTCACATTTTAAATGTATCCATAAGACTTGTAAATTCATGTTCGTGTTTCTACAGAATCGACTCTGGATAGCACTTGTGGCCGTGATAAGGAAAAGGATACAGGTAGGAACAACACTTAGGTAGGATCTAATGGCAGAGGGTTCCTGGAACTTTAGGGTTATATCTCCTGCTTTGGAGACTGAGGAAGGTGGATATGAAATCAGAAAGACGAATAAAATATGTGTAGAGTTCTGACTTGTTTTTTTCATATTTTAATGAAACAATAGAAAGCAATTGTGTCCTTAGATGTGACTGTGTTCTATAATCACCTTTTATTGATTTGCTCATCAAAAATGATCTTTTGCGCGTGAGCGGCTCTTTCTTGAGCTTGTCACTGCCTAATATGGAAGTTTGTTTCCTGGTTAGCACATCTAGGGTATTGTGCACAGGAGAGTTTGTTGTATTTTGCATATTGACCTGTGATGGAAAGAACCTGTGGGTCAAAACACTCATGGGCCCTTGAAGCTTGAGACCAAGTTCTTCTAGAAAGGGTGAGGTGGTGGATGAGAAGTGAACTGTCTCCCTCTGCACTTTCAGGACTTGTGGCTCCACCTCATGTTTTGTCCTCACTGTTTGTTCCTCTTGTAAAGACAGTCCCAGAGATGGATGAGTCACAGAACACATGCTCTGGGATCACAGTATGTGCTCAGTCTCCTTGAGCTCATCTCAGCCTCTCCATTTCCCCAAGGCTGGTGTGCTGACATGCTTCCATTTGAGAGGGGTCCACGTCCAGCTGCCCCTAAAGACCCTTCATGGCCGGCAGGAATTCTACAGGGCTGTGTGAAGGTGCTGCTGGGCTATTTCACACACTTGCTTTCAAAGCCCTGCTGACCTGGTCTCCTGGGGTTGACCAGGCCCAGGACCGAGACTCAGGGCAGCAGGACCCAAGGACACTGATCTTCTTACAACCTACTGCTCCTTCCAGACAGCCCTGCCCTTGCTCCCCACACCCCAGTTCTGCCTACCCTCTGACCTTTCCTCAGGCCTGCCTTGGTCTTATCCTTCCCAGTTCTTCCAGGGGTAAACCCTGGCAGGTGCTGTGTGTTTATGCGGCTGCCTCTGCTATAGAATTTTGTTTCAGTATTCCAGATTAAGGGAATTGGGACAAGTTAGTTTTAACTCTAATATTGCTTTCATCCTCTCTAAGGGGCTAAGAGACATACGGAGTTGTTTTGAAGTACCTACGGTTATCTCAGGCACAGGACCCTTACTTGTTTTGTGAATTTGGTTGCATGTTCTTCCCTAAACACAGCTGTTGCCCAGATTTGGTTAATATTCCTTTTCCTCAGAAGGAGATGGTGCAGAGATAAATGTTCTAAGCTCTTGATCTCCTAAGTGGAAAAGCCAAACTGAGAACCCAGGGGTGGGTCCCAATATGGATGCTCTGGATCCCTGACCTGCACTTACCACTCAGCCAACGGATCCTCAGTCATGGAGCAAGGGCGTCCCTGCATCCGTATCCTTGGCTGGAAGTCCTAGCATTTCCAAAGGTCCAGACCTTGCCCATCAGGTGGCCTTAGTGGTCACAGAATCAAGGGCAGCTATGGGTGGACTTATCAGTTGACTTTGGCACTGTCATTAAGGTGAAATTCACCTCAAGAGCTGCATTCTCCTGGTAAGCTACAGATTCTGAGAGGTGTGAGACCCCATGTATACGGTACAGGTCATATCTGTCAGTGCTGGTGTCATTGCTTAAACAAGGCCAAAAGCAGATAAGAATCAGGGAGCTATTTATTGTATTGGATAACATTACCATAAGCCATAGCGTTGGTCAATTCCTGTAGCCCACACCCAAGGACTCAAAGTGGAACCTGACTGTTAGCCTGTACACTTCTCCTGCACAGCTGGGTTAGAGACAGGCTGTGCTCAGTCCGGGCTCCCTCTTCATAACGAAGTGTCCCACTTATGGAACAGCTCCCTAGAGTATGCACAGCCCCTGACTCAGTGGGCATACATATATTGTATAGAAAACAAAGACTGGTAGAAAAATATGATACGATTGATAGTGGCTGTATCTAAATGGTAGGATTTCAGTTTTGTCAAATCTTGTGTATTTGATTTTCTTTAAGACAAGTGATTAGTGAATAAATATAGCATATTTTGTCTAAGATTGAATTCAGTCCTTTAATAGAGGTTGCAGTTAATCAAGTATAAAATATTATACAACAGAAGACATGATAAATGCAGTACCTGGCATTGTGGATGCTGGGAAAAGAGTGATCTGGGAAGAATCAAGAGACAGTGGCAATTTAGCAGAAGCTCAAAAGAGGCAGGATGGGTCATGGGTCTGTGTCATTGAAACAGAGCATGCATTTTAGTGTTTACCATTTTTTAGATCGACCCTTCCCTTATGATTAGGCTCCCCTTAGCTAGAAAGCCAAAGCTCTGTTTTCATTTCCTTCCTCTTGTCCTTTACCTTCCTTCATCCCCCAAAGAGGATGGCCCAACACCAGCTTAGCCCACATTTACTAACCTCCCACATCCATACACACCACCCCATGTCCTCATCGAGAAGAAAGCCCCTGAGTAATTGCTGAGCCGCATCACCAGTGTCCTGACAGTTACTCTGTGTCCCTCCAGCTCTCCCTGAGGATGTGGCGGTTGACCTGCACCGTGATAGGACAGAAGAAAAGCCTCCGTGGATCATAAAGTTAAGCTGGATTTTTTCTGGTCTGAGATAGAAATATTGCTTTATTTCTCTTTCAATAGATTTAAGTTATGAATATTTGAGGGTATTCCTTCCAGATACATACAATTCCCTTGGTTGGGAGAATGTGGAGTGAGAGTCTATGACCAACTCTTGGTGCCTGATTCCACAGGACATTAAAATTGACAGCATCCATTACAGCCTGTAGAGTACGGAGCTCTCTCTCCTGCAGCGATTTTTCCTCTAGGCAAAGAATTCTGTAATTTGCAACCTAAATGAACTTGGAAGTTCCATCCTCCCAGCAAAGTTCTTGCCTTTCAGCCTGAGTAGGTTTGCTCTGATAACCCTTGCTGGGTTCCCTGGACCACTGTTTCTTATCAGGTTTTCTACTGTCAGCAAATGAACAAAAGACCTGAGCATCTCTGTGATCTTATCCTCATAGTGTTTTCTCTTCTGTAATTGCAGGTGGCCTTCACAGAACGTGTAAACAGTATGTATTCTGGAATCAGTCACTTGGGGCGGCAGAACTTTGAAGTTGAGAAAGTGGGACATTCTTGCTGGTTTTAGTGTAGAGGGCAAACTGATTGCAAATTTGTGCTGGGAATGAGAGTACGGGCCCTGGTGATAGAAAGTGATTTACAAGTAATGTGACCAATTACTATAGTCCCAGGAAGAGGCCGTATTACGGTTAGGTGGTGTAGGTTTGTGTGCATGAGACTGGGTGTGTCTGTATGTGAAATGAATGGTATGATTCTGTGTGTGTACGTGAACTTTTTGTGTTGTGTTTCCCTTGATTTATGTTCCCCTAAACATCACTGTTACTGGTGCCTACTTTCTAAAAAATATTTCCATCAACACTGCATCATGAATGGGTATGGATATAAAAGTAAATAAACTGTACACTTTCAGGGTGTGCATTGGTTTTATACCAATTGAGCCTCATTTAACCTGGAAAACAAATCCTATCACCACCCAGGCAAATGTTTACTGGATTCTTTTTTTTTTCTTTTGGCTGTGTTGGGTCTTCGTTGCACTGCACGGGCTTCTCATTTCGGTGGCTACTGTTGTTCCAGACCACGGGCTCTAGGTGCATGGGCTTCAATAGTTGTGGCACGTGTGCTCAGTAGTTTTGACATTCAGGCTCTAGAGCACAGGCTGTTGTTGTGGTGCACGGGTTTAGTTGCTCCATGGCTGGATTCATCGTGAACAAAACTGGGTTTCAGCATCCCTACTACTGGGTAAATTACAACTTCATTTAATAAAAAATCTCATCTCTTAAGAGGTCTCATAGCATTCTGAATGGTTATGATACATCTCTCTGCCACTTCCCTCATTCTAACTGTTTCCTATTAGAGCCTCGGGATGAGTCCTCCCCCCTTACCTGAAGCACCTAGTGCTATGCTGGCCTCCTTCATTTTGCAAGGAGCGCATGCTTGTACCCACATGCCACACCCAGTTCTGGAGGAATCCGAGAAAGAAGGAGCCTCCAGGAGTAGATGGAGGAAATTCACTCCACCTTTCTCCTTTGTGGCTAAGATTCACTATCAGATTCTGTGCTAAGGAAACGCAATGTCCTTCTCCTGTGGAAAGTCTGTCTTCCATCACTTGTGCCGGCCCTGTTTCTGTGTGCTGGGCAAGAAACACTGCATACAGTGAAGACAGAACCAAGAGATTTACCCCAGGGATTGAGCTCAGGGTGGGCACTGGCTCCCTTCCCAGGAGGGCAGACAGGAGGTTGTGCTTTACAAGGTGGGACCGAGAAACCAAGCAGTGTGAAAAGAGTTACTCCACTCATGTTGCTGTGCAAACTGCCAGATGATGTAGGTTGTTGGTATTTTCTGAAGGCTTTTGCAAGGAAGTCTGGGATTAAGTCAATTAAAACATGGAAAGTTATTCTTAAAAAATTTTTTTCGATAGTGAGTCCTTTGAGAAATACATACTTTAATAGAATATGATTGCCTTATATGTGTCAATATTTTCCCCACCAAAGGAAAAACTGAAAATGCTTGATTGTAAAATTTCACTTGTTTCACCAAGAGACTGTCTATGAGTAAAGTTGTTCTAGAAATCCTCAATCCCTAGGTCGTAGTTTGCTGATGGTGCTGAGGGGAACCCTGGTGTGCGATTCAGTGCCTGCTACTCACAGGGAGGCTCTTAAGAACTCAGAGACCCGCCCAGTGGACCCCACGTGTGAGGACAGGATTGGCGCCTCGGGCTGGACTTGAAGAGGGAAATGCTTTAGAGAAGTGGAAGGAGATACATTAAGGACACCTGAGTCATGGGGAGTCAGGTGTGGTTGGTTTAGAGATCAAGGAAAAGTGTACACCTGAGCACAGCCTGGGCCACACTTAGGATGCTATTGGCACTTCTGTTTCAATGGGGAAGGGAAAGGACATCCCCCTCTTGCTGGAGTGAACTCTGGAGAGATGTCTTCTTTAAAGCCTGGGGCGAGGAGCTTCTCTCCCATTATCTCCTGATACCTGTGTACATTCGAGACCCTTCCTGCTTTCTTCTTTCCCTCTGTTGACTCCCTTTCCTTATTTTTCTTCTTTTGTCCCCTTTTTCCACTTTGTATTTATTTTACATATGTGTATTTTATTGTTGTAAAAATACTCATACGATGAAATCCAACTTCTTAACAAGTTTGGAAATGTCCAGGCAGTCCTGTTGACTACATGCACCTTGTTGTACAGCATGTGTCTAAAACTTTTCCATTTTGAAATAACACATGCTAACCATTGAACACAGACTTCCCATGTCAACCTCTTGCCAGCTCTTGGAACCACCCTTCTACTCTCTGCTTCTCGGAGTTTTCTTTCAGTTTTTGACCTTCTGTGACTGGCTTATTTCACTCTTACAAATGTCCTCCAAGTTTATTCGTGTTGCTGCAAATGGCAGGATTTCCTTCTTTTTCAAAGACTGAGTGACATTCCACTGTATGTATACACCACATTTTCTTTATTAATTCATCTTGCCATGGACACTAGGCGGTTTTTCTATGTTGTGTATTGTGTATAATGCTGCAATGGACATGAGATTGTAGATATCTCTTGGACATTCTTGTTTTATCCCCTTTGTATATAAACCTAAATGAGTGTCTGCTGGATTTTATGATAGTTCTCTTAATAATTTTTAGGGGACCTCCATTCTGTTTTCCATAATGGCTACACCATTTTACATTATTACATGGTACAAAACAGGGTACAGAAGTTCCACTTCTTCACATCTTTCCCAGCATCCATTAATTTCTTTCTTTTTTTTTTTTTGCAGTACACGTGTCTCTCATTGTTGTGGGCTCTTCCGTTGCAGAGCACAGGCTCCAAATGCACAGGCTCAGCGGCCATGGGACATGGGCCCAGCCGCTCAGCGGCATGTGGGATCCTCCCAGACTGGGGAATGAACATGTGTCCCCTGCCTCGGCAGGCGGACTCTCAACCACTGTGCCACCAGGGAAGCCCTATTTGTCTTTTTATAATACACATCCTAACAGGTGTGAGTGATATCTCCTTGTGGCTTGATTTCCATTTCCCTGATGCTTAGCGAGGTTGAGCAAATTTTCATATGTAGATTTACCACTTGTATGTCTTTACGGAGAAATGTCTAGTGAAGATTTTTACCCATTTTTAAAGTCAGTTATTTGCCTGCTGTTTTTCTGAAATTGACTTGTAGTAGTTTCTTATATATTCTGGATATTGGTCCCTTATTCAGATTCAAGGTTTACACATATTTCCTCCCATCCTATAGGTTGCCTTTTCATTCTGTTGATTGTTGAAGAGACTATCCTCTCTTCACTTGGTAATCATAGAACCTTGGCCAAGATCAGTTGGCCATATATATGTGCGTTTATTTGGGGTCTCTCTATTATATTTCATTGGTCAATCTCACTGTCTTGATGCCAGTAGCAGACTGTGTTGACTACTGTGGCATTGTTATGTGTTTTGAGTTCAGGAAGTGTTAATCTCCATCATTGCTCTTTGCTCTCAATATTGTTTTATTTACTTGGGGAGGTTCCATATGTATTTTAGGATTCTGTCCATTTCTATAATAATGACATTGAATTTTGTGGGTTGTTGCGATATATGTGTACATCACTTTATGTAGTATAGAAATGCCAACAGTGTTTAATAATCCAGTCTATGAATATGGTATGTCATTCCAATTACTTGTCTCTTCTTTAATTTTTTTCAGCAATGTCCTGTAGTTTTCAGTAGACAAATTATTTACCTCCTACGGGGTCTTTTTCACTGCCTTCCTCAGGTCTTCTAGAGTCAGGATTGAGAAGGATGGACTCATGGAGAGATTGAAATCCCTCCCTCCCCCTGCACCTACTCTCTGATTATGTCTAATACAGGTGTAGTGGGCCATGCCCTTCACCTCTGTCTACAAGTGGGCCCCTGGCTGGGAATTCCTCTTGGATCTGAGTGTTGACTGTACTATTTCAGTGTCCACACGGACTCTCCCAGTGTCTGTCTTGTGTTCAAGAGCCCGAGATATACCTCCATACGAATGATCAGATCAGGCCATCAAATTTTATGCAGTAAAGAACAACCATGGGAAGGGTGGCTGGTTGCCTCTTTCAAATCTTTGGATTTCTTAGAACTGAGCTTTCCAGTGTGGTTGCCACTAACCAAATGTGTCTATTTATAATTAATTTAGTTCCAACAAGACTTAACTCATTCTATTAAAAAATGCAAAAAACACACAATTGCTTGGTCACACTAGCCATGTATGAAGTGTGTCTATAACATCTGGAATTTCAGGTTGGTAAGGTTGACGGTGAAAGCTATAAATGGGTGTATAGAAGTAAGGGGTCGAAAGGTGATTATCTCAGTACCTCCTCCTCATTTGAAATTTTCAACTGTGATCAATATCTTATTGAAGGACTCTGTCTGCACAGAGCACAGGGGAGGTCTGAGAACCTGGAGGGAAGACCAGTGTGATGCTCTGTGAGCCAACCAGTCGAGTAGGAGAAATGGGTGGGTCAACTTGTATAATAATTTTATGCTCATGTTGTGTTTGTACAGAATGGATCATGGAGAGCATATATAGCAGTGATGCTGATGACGATTCACATAGCGAACAACTCTCAGGTAGGATCTAAAGGGAGACAATTCCTAGAACACTTTGGTTCCACGCGGTTCTTTAGAAACTAAGGAAGGTGAATATGAAATCAGGAAGAAGAGGGAAATATGTAAAGAATTCTGATTTGCTCTTTCCAAATTTTTTTTTTTTTTTTTTTTTTCCATTTTTTTTTAAGTTTATTTATTCATTTTTTTAATTAGTTTCTGCTTTATAACAAAGTGAATCAGTCATACATATACATCTGTTCCCACATCCCTTCCCTGATGCATCTCCCTCCCTCCCACCCTCCCCATCCCACCCCTCCAGGCGGTCACAAAGCACCGAGCTGATCTCCCTGTGCTCTGCGGCTGCTTCCCACTATCTATCTACCTTACGTTTGGTAGTGTATACACGTCCATGCCTCTCTTTCGCCTTGTCACAGCCCACCCTTCCCCCTCCCCATATCCTCAAGTCCATTCTCAAGTAGGTCTGCGTCTTCATTCCCGTTTTGCCCCTAGGTTCTTCATGACATTTTTTTTTTAAATTCCGTATATATGTGTTAGCATATGGTATTTGTCTTTCTCTTTCTGACTAACTTCACTCTGTATGACAGACTCTAGGTCTATCCACCTCATTACAAATAGCTCAGTTTCGTTTCTTTTTATGGCTGAGTAATATTCCATTGTATATATGTGCCACATCTTCTTGATCCATTCATCCGATGATGGACACTTAGGTTGTTTCCAGCTCCGGGCTATTGTGAATAGAGCTGCAATGAACATTTTGGTACATGTCTCTTTTGGAATTATGGTTTTCTCAGGGTATATGCCCAGTAGTGGGATTGCTGGGTCATATGGTAGTTCTATTTGTAGTTTTTTAAGGAACCTCCATACCGTTCTCCATAGTGGCTGTACCAATTCACATTCCCACCAGCAGTGCAAGAGTGTTCCCTTTTCTCCACACCCTCTCCAGCATTTATTGTTTCTAGATTCCTTGATGATGGCCATTCTGACTGGTGTGAGATGATATCTCATTGTAGTTTTGATTTGCATTTCTCTAATGATTAATGATGTTGAGCATTCTTTCATGTGTTTGTTGGCAGTCTGTATATCTTCTTTGGAGAAATGCCTATTTAAGTCTTCTGCCCATTTTTGGATTGGGTTGTCTGTTTTTTTGCTATTGAGCTGCATGAGCTGTTTATAAATTTTGGAGATTAATCCTTTGTCAGTTGCTTCATTTGCAAATATTTTCTCCCATTCTGAGGGTTGTCTTTTGGTCTTCTTTATGGTTTCCTTTGCTGTGCAAAAGCTTTGAAGTTTCATTAGGTCCCATTTGTTTATCTTTGTTTTTATTTCCATTTCTCTAGGAGGTGGGTCCAAAAGGATCTTGCTGTGATTTATGTCATAGAGTGTTCTACCTATGTTTTCCTCTAAGAGTTTGATAGTTTCTGGCCTTACATTTAAGTCTTTAATCCATTTTGAGCTTATTTTTGTGTATGGTGCTAGGGAATGATCTAATCTCAAACTTTTACATGTCCCTGTCCAGTTTTCCCAGCACCACTTATTGAAGAGGCTGTCCTTTCTCCACTGTACATTCCTGCCTCCTTTATCAAAGATAAGTTGGCCATATGTGCGTGGGTTTATCTCTGGGCTTTCTATCCTGATCCACTGATCTATCTTTCTGTTTTTATGCCAGTACCAGACTGTCTTAATTACTGTAGCTTTGTAGTATAGTCTGAAGTCAGGGAGCCTGATTCCTCCAGCTCCGTTTTTCGTTCTCAAGATTGCTTTAGCTATTCGGGGCCTTTTGTTTTTCCAAACAAATCTTGAAATTTTTTGTTCTAGTTCTGTGAAAAATGCCATTGGTAGTTTGATAGGGATTGCATTGAATCTGTAGATTGCTTTCGGTAGTAGAGTCATTTTCACAATATTGATTCTTCCAATCCAGGAGCATGGTATATCTCTTCATCTATTTGTATCATCTTTAATTTCTTTCATCAGTGTCTTATAGTTTTCTGCATACAGGTCTTTTGTCTCCTTAGGTAGGTTTATTCCTAGATATTTTATTCTTTTTGTTGCGATGGTAAATGGGAGTGTTTTCTTGATTTCATTTTCAGATTTTTCATCATTAGTGTATAGGAATGCCAGAGATTTCTGTACATTAATTTTATATCCTGCTACTTTACCAAATTCATTGATTAGCTCTAGTAGTTTTTCGGTAGCATCTTTAGGATTCTCTATGTATAGTATCATGTCATCTGCAAACAGTGACAGCTTTACTTCTTCTTTTCCAATTTGGATTCCTTTTATTTCCTTTTCTTCTCTGATTGCTGTGGCTAAAACTTCCAAAACTATGTTGAATAAGAGTGGTGAGAGTGGGCAGCCTTGTCTTGTTCCTGATCTTAGTGGAAATGGTTTCAGTTTTTCACCATTGAGGACAATGTTGGCTGTGGGTTTGTCATATATGGCCTTTATTATGTTGAGGAAAGATCCCTCTATACCTACTTTCTGCAGGGTTTTTATCATAAATGGGTGTTGAATTTTGTCGAAAGCTTTCTCTGCATCTATTGAGATGATCATATGGTTTTTCTCCTTCAACTTGTTAATATGGTGTATTACATTGATTGATTTGCGTATATTGAAGAATCCTTGCATTCCTGGGATAAACCCCACTTGATCATGGTGTATGATCCTTTTAATGTGCTCTTGGATTCTGTTTGCTAGTATTTTGTTGAGGATTTTTGCATCTATGTTCATCAGTGATATTGGCCTGTAGTTTTCTTTCTTTGTGACATCCTTGCCTGGTTTTGGTATCAAGGTGATGTCGGCCTCGTAGAATGAGTTTGGGAGTGTTCCTCCCTCTGCTATATTTTGGAAGAGTTTGAGAAGGATAGGTGTTAGCTCTTCTCTAAATGTTTGATAGAATTCACCTGTGAAGCCATCTGGTCCTGGGCTTTTGTTTGATGGAAGATTTTTAATCACAGTTTCAATTTCAGTGCTTGTGATTGGTCTATTCATATTTTCTATTTCTTCCTGAGTCAGTCTTGGCAGGTTGTGCATTTCTAAGAATGTGTCCATTTCTTCCAGGTTGTCCATTTTATTGGAATAGAGTTGCTTATAGTAATCTCTCATAATCTTTTGTATTTCTGCAGTGTCAGTTGTTACTTCTCCTTTTTCATTTCTAATTCTATTGATTTGAGTCTTCTCCCTTTTTTTCTTGATGAGTCTGGCTAATGGTTTGTCAATTTTGTTTATCTTCTCAAAGAACCAGCTTTTAGTTTGGTTGATCTTTGCTATCGTTTCCTTCATTTCTTTTTCATTTATTTCTGATCTGATCTTTATGATTTCTTTCCTTCTGCTAGCTTTGGGGTATTTTTGTTCTTCTTTCTCTAATTGCTTTAGGTGCAGGGTCAGGTTGTTTACTCGAAATGCTTCCTGTTTCTTAAGGTGGGATTGTATTGCTATAAACTTCCCCCTTAGAACTGCTTTTGCTGCATCCCATAGGTTTTGGGTCGTCGTGTCTCCATTGTCATTTGTTTCTAGGTATTTTTTAATTTCCTCTTTGATTTCTTCAGTGATCACTTCGTTATTGAGTAGTGTATTGTTTAGCCTCCATGTGTTTGTATTTTTTACACATCTTTTCCTGTAATTGATGTCTAGTCTCATAGCATTGTGGTCGGAGAAGATACTTGATACAATTTCAATTTTCTTAAAATTACCGAGGCTTGATTTGTGACCCAAGATATGATCTATCCTGGAGAATGTTCCATGAGCACTTGAGAAAAATGTGTATTCTGTTGTTTTTGGATGGAATGTCCTATAAATATCAACTAAGTCCATCTCGTTTAATGTATCATTTAAAGCTTGTGTTTCCTTATTTATTTTCATTTTGGATGATCTGTCCATTGGTGAAAGTGGGGTGTTAAAGTCCCCTACTATGAGTGTGTTACTGTCGATTTCCCCTTTTATGGCTGTTAGTATTTGCCTTATGTATTGAGGTGCTCCTATGTTGGGTGCATAAATATTTACAATTGTTATATCTTCTTCTTGGATCGATCCCTTTATCGTTATGTAGTGTCCTTCCTTGTCTCTTCTAATAGTCTTTATTTTAAAGTCTATTTTGTCTGATATAAGAATTGCTACTCCAGCTTTCTTTTGATTTCCATTTGCATGGAATATCTTTTTCCATCCCTTTACTTTCAATCTGTATGTGTCTCTAGGTCTGAAGTGGGTCTCTTGTAGACAGCATATATATGGGTCTTGTTTTTGTATCCATTCAGCCACTCTGTGTCTTTTGGTGGGAGCATTTAGTCCATTTACATTTAAGGTAATTATTGATATGTATGTTCCTATTCCCATTTCCTTAATTGCTTTGGGTTCGTTATTGTAGGTATATTCCTTCTGTTGTGTTTCTTGCCTAGAGAAGTTCCTTTAGCATTTGTTGTAAAGCTGGTTTGGTGGTGCTGAACTCTCTCAGCTTTTGCTTGTCTGTAAAGGTTTTAATTTCTCCATCAAATCTGAATGAGATCCTTGCTGGGTAGAGTAATCTAGGTTGCAGGTTTCTCTCCTTCATCACTTTAATTATGTCCTGCCACTCCCTTCTGGCTTGTAGGGTTTCTGCTGAGAGATCAGCTGTTAACCTTATGGGGATTCCCTTGTGTGTTATTTGTTGTTTTTGCCTTGCTGCTTTTAATATGATTTCTTTGTGTTTAATTTTTGACAGTTTGATTAATATGTGTCTTGGTGTATTTCTCCTTGGATTTATTCTGTATGGGACTCTCTGTGCCTCCTGGACTTGATTAACTATTTCCTTTCCCAAATTAGGGAAGTTTTCAACTATAATCTCTTCAAATATTTTCTCAGTCCCTTTCTTTTTCTCTTCTTCTTCTGGAACCCCTATAATTCGAATGTTGGTGCGTTTAATGTTGTCCCAGAGGTCTCTGAGACTGTCCTCTGTTCTTTTCATTCTTTTTTCTTTATTTTGCTCTGCATCAGTTATTTCCACTATTTTATCTTCCACCTCACTTATCCGTTCTTCTGCCTCAGTTATTCTGCTATTGATCCCATCTAGAGTATTTTTCATTTCATTTATTGTGTTTTTAATCGATGCTTGATTCATCTTTAGTTCTTCTAGGTCCTTGTTAACTGTTTCTTGCATGTTGTCTATTCTATTTCCAAGATTATGGATCATGGAAATAGAATCTTGGATCAGCTTTACTATCATTATTCTGAATTCTTTTTCAGGTAGACTGCCTATTACCTCTTCATTTGTTAGGTCTGGTAGGTGTTTATCTTGCTCCTTCACCTGCTGTGTGTTTTTCTGCCTTCTCATTTTGCTTATGTTACTGTGTTTGGGGTCTCCTTTTTGCCGGCTGCAGATTCGTAGTTCCCGTTGTTTTTGGTGTCTGACCCCAGTGGCTAAGGTTGTTTCAGTAGGTTGGGTAGGCTTCCTGGTGGGGGGGACTAATTCCTGTGCTCTGGTGGTTGAGGCTCGATCTTGTCTTTCTGGTGGACAGGTCCACGTCTGGTGGTGTGTTTTGGGGTGCCTATGGCCTTATTATGTTTTTAGGTAGCCTCTCTGCTAATGAGTGGGGTTGTGTTCCTGCCTTGCTAGTTGCTTGGCATAGGGTGACCTGCACTGTAGCTTGCTGGTCGTTGACTGAAGCTGGGTGCTGGTGTTGGGATGGAGATCTCTGGGAGATTTTCGCTGCTTGATATTATGTGGAGCTGGGAGGTCTGTTGTGGACCCGTGTCCTGAAGTTGGCTCTCCCACTTCAGAGGCACAGCACTGGCTCCTGGCTGCAGCACCAAGAGCCTTTCATCCACCCGGCTCAGAGTAACAGGGAGAAAAAGTAGAAAGAAAGAATTAGTAGAAGAAAGAAAGAGAGAGGGAAAGAAAGGAAGAAGGGAAGAAAGGAAGGAAGGAAGGAAGGAAGAAAGAAAGGAGGGAGGGAGGGAGGGAGGAAGGATGGAAAGAAAGGAGGGAGGGAGGGAGAAAGGAAAGGAAGAAAGACAGGAGGGAGGGAGGAAGGAAAGAAAAAGAAAGTGGAAAGAAGAAGGGTGGGAGGGAGGAAAGAAAAAGAAAGAAGGAAAGGAGGAGCGGAGGGAGGGAGGGAGGAAGGGAGAGTAGGAAAAAAAGAAAGAGCAGGTAAAGTAAAATAGAATAAAGTATGAAATATAGTAGCGTTATTAAAATTAGAAAGTAATTATTGAAAAAAAAAAAAAAAAACCGGACCGATAGAACCCTGAGACATATGGTGGAAGCAAAGCTATACAGAGAGAATGTTACACAGAAGATTACACATACACATTCACAAAAAGAGAGCAGGGGGAAAAATCAAAAATCTTGCTCTCCAAGTCCACCTCCTCAATTTGGGATAATTCGTTGTAAAAAGAGGAAAAGGGCGAGAAGTCTGAAATCTTGCTCTCTAAGTCCACCTCCTTAATTTGGAATAATTCGTTGTAAAAAGAGGAAAAGGGGGGAAAGTCTTAAATCTTGTCCTCAAAGTCCACTTCCTCAATTTGGGATGATTCGCTGTCCATTCATGCACTCCACAGACGCAGGGCACATCAAATGGACCGTGGAGCTTTAATCCGCTGCCTCCGAGGCTGCACAGAATTTCCCTGCCTCTGCTCTCACAGCTCCCGGGTCTCAGCCTTGGACCTGGCCCCGCCTCTGCGCGTAGGTCGCCGGAGGGCGTCCGTTCTTCGCTCAGACAGGACGGGTTTAAAGGAGCCGCTGATTCGGGGGCTCTGGCTCACTCAGGCAGAGGGGAGGGAGGGGCGCGCAGTGTGGGGCGGGCCTGCGGCGGCAGAGGCCGGCGTGACGTTGCAGCAGCCCGTGGCGCTCCGTGCGCTTTCCCGGGAAAGCCGTCCCCGGGTCTCGGGGACCCCAGCAGTGGCGGGGTGCACAGGCCCCCCGGAAGGCGGGGCGGACAGTGACCCGCGCTCGCACACAGGCCCCGCGGCGGCGGCGGCGGCGGCGGCGGCGGCGGCGGCCCACGCCCGTCTCCGAGGTCCGTGCCTTACCCGCGGCTCGTGCCTGTCACCGGCGCTTCCCCAAGCAGCCCTCTTAATGCCCTCTCCTCGCGCACCAGGAAACAAAAGGGAAAAAAGTCTCTTGCCTCTTCAGCAGCTCCAGACCCTTTCCCCGGACTCCCTCCGGGCTAGCCGTGGTGCACTAACTCCTTCAGGCTCTCTTCCTGCCGCCAGCCCCAGTCCTCTCCCTGCGCTCCGACTGAAAGCCGATACCCGAGCCTCAGCTCCCAGCCCCGCCCGCCACGGCGGCCGAGCAGACAAGCCTCTCGTGCTGGTGTGTGCCTGAGGGCACCGGTCCTCTGTGCCAGAATCTCTCCGCTTTGCCCTCCGCACCCCTGTTGCTGTGCTCTCCTCCGCTACTCCGAAGCTTTCCCCCTCCGCCACCTGCAGTCTCCGCCCGCGAAGGGGCTTGTAGTGTGTAGAAACCTTCCCCCCTTCACGGCTCCCTCCCACTGGTGCAGGTCCCGTCCCTATCCTATTGTCTCTGTTTATTCTTTT
Organism: Mesoplodon bidens; assembly: GCF_964165515.1. NCBI lineage: Eukaryota > Metazoa > Chordata > Mammalia > Artiodactyla > Ziphiidae > Mesoplodon > Mesoplodon bidens. The sequence goes on from NW_027671287.1 coordinate 236,335, forward strand.
TTTCTTTTGCCCTACCCAGGTATGTGGGGAGCTTCTTGCCTTTTGGGGGGTCTGAGGTCTTCTGTCAGCGTTCAGTAGGTGTTCTGTAGGAGTTGTTCCACGTGTAGATGAATTTCTGATGTATCTGTGGGGAGGAAGGTGATCTCCGCGTCTTACTCTTCCGCCATCTTCCTCCGGGGTCCTGAAGCATGTCCTTGCCTCCTATCACACTGGAATCCCATCAAGCCTTCAGGCTTCCTACCAGCTTACAGGATGGAATCTGCTGGCGTCTCCCCGCTTTTCCCCTCCATTAATGGCAGGGTCCCAATGTGTACTTGCGACCCATGCTTTTCTCAAACCAGTCTGCTCTTTCCAAATTTTAATGATATAATAGAGTTATTGTGTCCATGTCCTTTGACTGTACTGTGCTTATAGTCATCTTTTCTTGCTTTGCCATTCACAAATTTTCTTTTTCACAAGACTACTCTTTCATTGCTTTTTCTCTGCCAAAGATGCAAGGTTCGTTTCTGTTTGGTACCTGGAGGGTATTTTGCACCAGGGATTTTGGTTTCCTTTTTACATTCACGTATAATGGCCATATCCTAGTGGGAACAAAACTCTCATAGTCACTTGACACTGTAGAAAAAGTTCTTATAGTGAGTGTCAGGTGGTGGATGAGAGTTCAACTCTCTCCCTCTACACTTTCAGGACATGTAGCTTCATGTTACTTTTGTCCTCACTGTTTATTCCTCATGGAAAGCGTGCTCCCAGAGGTGGATGAGTCACAGAACACATGCTTTGGGATCACTGCATGTGCTCAGTCTCCTCATTTCAGCCTCAGCACCTCCCAAGCCTGATGTGCTGAGATGCTTCCATTTGAGAGGGCTCCATGTCCAGCTGCCCCTAAAGACCCTTCATGGCCAGTAGGAATTGTAGAAGACTGTGTGAAGGGGCTGCTGGGCTCGCTTCACACACTGGCTCTCACAGCCCTGCTAACCTGGTCTCCTGGAATTCACCAGGCACAGGACAGAGACTCAGGGCAGCACGACCCAGGGTCACTGCTCTTCTTACAACCCAAGCTCCATCCGGCCAGCCCTGCCCCTGCTCCCCACACTCCAGTCCTGCCTGCCCTCGGACCTTTCCTCAGGCCTGCCTTGGTCTTATCCTTCCCAGTTCTTCCAAGGCTGGGGTAAACCCTGGCAGGTGCTGTGAGTTTATGAGGCTTACCCTGCTGTAGAACTTTTGTTTCAGTATTCCAGATTAAGGGAATTGGTTCAAATTACTTTTAACTCTAATATTGCTTTCATCCTCTCTAAGGGGCTAAGAGACTTACGGAGTTGTTTTGAAGTACCTAAGGTTAGCTGAGGCACAGGACACTTGCTTCTTTTGTGAAGTTCGTTGCATATCTAGGCTATTGTGGAGAATGCTGCAATGAACCTAAGTTCATCTCATTGTGATACTGATTTAATTTCCTTTGGCTATATACCCAGAACTGTGATTGCTGAATCATATGTTATTTCTGTTTATAATTTTATAAGGAACCCCCATACTCTTTTTCATAATAGCGGCACCATTTTACCTTCCCACCAGCAGTGTACAAAGTTTCCAATTCCCCACATCTTGGCCTTAAACTGTTAATTTTTTTCTTTATAATACACAGCCTAACAGCTGTGAGGTGTTCATTTGCATTGCCCTGATGATTAGTGAGGTTGAGAACATTTTCCTATATTTGTTAGCCATTTGTATGTCTTTTTCAGGAAATGTCTTATTTAAGTCTTTGCATATTTCTTAACCCATTTATTTACCCTTTTTAATTTTTTAACTTAGTTTGCATTTGAGTTGTAGTGTTTTTCTTACATGTTTTGGACATTAACTCCTTTTCTGATATATGTTTGTAATCTTTCTGTAAGTTATATTATCATCCTATTGACTGTTGAGAAAACTATACTTTCCCTATTTGTTGTCTAAGAAGCTTGGTGAATTTCATTTGGCCATGTATCTATGAGTTTTCTTGGGGTTTATTTATTCTGGTCTTTAGGCCTATGTATCTGTTTCTATGTCAGTACCATACAGTTTTGATTCCTGTGGCTTTGTAATGTGTTTTGAAGACAGGAAGTGAGAAGCCTCCATCTATGTTCTTTGTTCTCAGGATTGTTTTGTCTGTTTGGACTCCTTAGTGTTTCCATATATATTTTAGGATCTTTTTTTTTTCTATTTCTTTGAAAATGACATTGGGATTTTGATATGTATTACAATGAATTTATACTTACCTTTCGGTAGTGTAGAAATGTCAACAATAATAATTCTACAGTCTATGAATATGATATGCTATTTCAATAATTTGTTCCTTGTTAAATTCTTTCAGCAGTGGTTTGTAGTTTTCAGTGTACAGGCCATTTACCTTCTAAGGGCATTTTGTCCCTTCCTTCCCTGGATTTTTCAGAGGCAGGAGTGAGAAGGATGGCCTCATGAAGTGAGTGAATGTCCCTCCCTCCCTTCTGCACCTGCTCACTGATCATGTCTAGCACAGGTGCACTTGGCCATGCTCATTACCTCTCTCCCCAAGTGGAACACCTGTCGGGAATTCCTCTAGGATCTGGGTGTTGACATTACTGTTTCAGTGTCCCCAAGGTCTCATGAGTGTCTGGCAAGTGTGCATGAGCCTAGGAAACACCTACAAATGAATCATCAAATCTAGCCAGCAAACTGCCGTGCAGAAGGTGTTGGGCTGCACCTCTCACACCTGCAAGCCCTGTACATGCTCAGCCTCAGGGCTAAGAAAAGAGCCTTGAGTCAGGGACAGAGACATTCATGGTTTAATAGATGGGAGATCTTTCACGTCAGAAGCAATGTAGTGCTGGAGAGACATCCCACTGTAGATAGCCGATGGCAGGCAGAACGCAGCAGCAGCAGTAGCAGCATGCTTCTCTCTGGGCGGAATAGGCAGGCTACCAGTTAAAGGGGGAGTTGACAGCAGATGGGCTCATCGGTTACCAGGGAAACCAGCAGAGGGACGCATCCCTCTTACCCCTTGGGCTAAGTACTTCACGGGGCAGAGGTTTTCCTTTGGTAAACCATCAGCAAACAGCCATCTTGAATGGGTATATATATATATATGGAGAGAGAGAGAGAGAGGAATGTGTATTATAGTGTGGTAGCCACTAGCTAGATGTGCCTGCTATAATTTATTCAATTCAATTAATGATTAACTCATTGTATTAAAATAGAACAAATAAAATATCCAATTACTCAGTCACATTAGTCACATTTTAAATGTATCCATAAGACTTGTAAATTCATGTTCGTGTTTCTACAGAATCGACTCTGGATAGCATTTGTGGCCGTGATAAGGAAAAGGATACAGGTAGGAGCAACACTTAGGTAGGATCTAATGGCAGAAGGTTCCTGGAACTTTACGGTTATATCTCCTGCTTTGGGGACTGAGGAAGGTGGATATGAAATCAGAAAGAAGAATAAAAAATGTGTAGAGTTCTGACTTGTTTTTTTCATATTTTAATGATACAATAGAAAGCAATTGTGTCCTTAGACGTGACTGTGCTCTATAATCACCTTTTCTTGATTTGCTCATCAAAAATGATCTTTTGCACATGAGCTGCTCTTTCTTGTGCATGTCACTGCCTAATATGGAAGTTTGTTTTCTGGTTAGCACATCTAGGGTATTGTGCACAGGAGACTTTGTTTTCTTTTGCATATTGACCTATGATGGACAGAACCTGTGGGTCAAAACTCTCATGGGCCCTTGAAACTTGAGACCAAGTTCTTCTAGAAAGGGTGAGGTGGTGGATGAGAAGTGAACTGTCTCCCTCTGCACTTTCAGGACTTGTGGCTTCACCTCATGTTTTGTCCTCACTGTTTGTTCCTCTTGTAAAGGACAGTCCCAGAGATGGATGAGTCACAGAACACATGCTCTGGGATCACTGTATGTGCTCAGTCTCCTTGAGCTCATCTCAGCCTCTCCATTTCCCCAAGGCTGGTGTGCTGACATGCTTCCATTTGAGAGGGGTCCACATCCAGCTGCCCCTAAAGACCCTTCATGGCCGGCAGGAATTGTAGAGGGCTGTGTGAAGGGGCTGCTGGGCTATTTCACACACTTTCTTTCACCGCCCTGCTGACCTGGTCTCCTGGGGTTGACCAGGCCCCGGACAGAGACTCAGGGCAGCAGGACCCAGGGTCACTGCCCTTCTTACAACCCACTGCTCCTTCCAGACAGCCCTGCCCTTGCTCCCCACACCCCAGTTCTGCCTACCCTCTGACCTTTCCTCAGGCCTGCCTTGGTCTTATCCTTCCCAGTTCTTCCAAGGCTGGGGTAAACCATGGCAGGTGCTGTTTGTTTATGAGGCTTCCTCCGCTGTAGAATTTTGTTTCAGGATTCCAGACTAAGGGAATTGGGACAAGTTACTTTTAACTCTAATATTGCTTTCATCCTCTCTAAGGGGCTAAGAGACTTAGGGAGTTGTTTGGAAGTACCTAAGGTTAGCTGAGGCACAGGACCCTTACTTGTTTTGTGAAGTTGGTTGCATGTTCTTCCCTCAACAAAGCTGTTGCCCAGAGTTGGTTAATATACCTTTTCCTCAGAAGGACATGGTGCAGAGATAAATGTTCTCAGCTCTTGACCTCCTAGGTGGAAAAGCCAAACTGAGAACCCAGGGGTGGTTCCCAGTATGGATGCTCTGGATCCCTGACCTGCACTTACCACTCAGCCAAGGGTTCCTCAGTCATGGAGCAATGGAGTCCCTGCATCCGTATCCTTGGCTGGAAGTCCTAGCATCTCCAAAGGTCCAGACCTTGCCCATCAGGTGGCCTTAATGATCACAGAATCCAGGGCAGCTATGGGTGGACTTATCAGTTGACTTTGGCACAGTCATTAATGTGAAATTCACCACAAGACCTGCATTCTCCTGGTCAGCTCCCAGCTTCTGAGAGGTGTGAGACCCCATGTATACAGTACAGGTCATATCTGTCAGTGCTGGTGTGATTGCTTAACCAAGGCCAAAAGCAGATAAGAATCAGAGAGCTATTTATTGTATTGGATAACATTACCATAAGCCATAGCATTGGTCAATTCCTGTAGCCCACACCCAAGGACTCAAAGTGGAACCTGACTGTTAGCCTGTACACTTCTCCTGCACAGCTCGGTTAGAGACAGGCTGTGCTCAGTCTGGGCTCCCTCTTCATAACGAAGTGTCCCACTTATGGAACAGCTCCCTAGAGTATGGACAGCCCCTGACTCAGTGGGCATACATACATTGTATAGAAAACAAAGACTTGGAGAAAAATATGATACGATTGATAGTGGCTATATCTAAATGGTAGGATTTCAGTTTTGTCAAATCTTGTGTATTTGATTTTCTTTAAGACAAGTGATTAGTGAATAAATATAGCATATTTTGTCTAGGATTGAATTCAGTCCTTTAATAGAGGTTGCTGTTAACCAAGTTTAGAATATCATACAACAGAAGTCATGATAAATGCAGTTGCTGGAATTGTGGATGCTGGAGAAAGAGTGATCTGGGAAAAATCAAGAGACAGTGGCAATTTAGCAGAAGCTCAAAAGAGGCAGGATGGGTCATGGGTCTGTGTCATTGAAACAGAGCATGCATTTTAGTGTTTACCATTTTTTAGATCGACCCTTCCCTTCTGATGAGGCTCCCCTTAGCTAGAAAGCCAAAGGTCTGTTTTCATTTCCTTCCTCTTGTCCTTTACCTTCCTTCGTCCCCCAAAGAGGATGGCCCAACACCAGCTCAGCCCACACTTACTAACCTCCCACATCCATACACACCACCCCATGTCCTTATCGAGAAGAAAGCCCCTGAGTAATTGCTGAGCAGCATCACCAGTGTCCTGACAGTTACTCTGTGTCCCTCCAGCTCTCCCTGATGATGTGGCGGTTGACATGCACCGTGATAGGATAGAAGAAAAGCCTCCGGGGATCATCAAGGTAAGCTGGATTTTTTCTGGTCTGAGATAGAAATATTGCTTTATTTATCTTTCAATAGATTTAAGTTATGAATATTTGAGGGTATTCCTTCCAGATACATACAATTCCCTTGGTTGGGAGAATGTGGAGTGAGAGTCTATAACCAACTCATGGTGCCTGATTCCAGAGGACATTACAATTGACAGCATCCATTACAGCCTGCAGAGTACGGAGCTCTCTCTCCTGGAGCGATTTTTCCTCTAGGAAAAGAATTCTGTAATTTCCCAGCTAAATGAACTTGGAAGTACCATCCTCCCAGCAAAGTTCTTGGCTTTCAGCCTGAGTAGGTTTGCTCTGATAACCCTTGCTGGGTTCCCTGGACCACTGTTTCTTATCAGGTTTTCTACTGTCAGCAAATGAACAAAAGACCTGAGCATCACTGTGATCTTATTCTCATAGTGTTTTCTCTTCTGTAGTTGCAGGTGGCCTTCACAGAACGTGAAAACGGTATGTATTCTGGAATCAGTCACTTGGGGAGGAAGAACTTTGAAGATGAGAAAGTGGGACATTCTTGCTGGTTTTATTGTAGAGGGCAAACTGATTCCAAATTTGTGCTGGGAATGAGAGTAGGGGACCTGGTGATAGAAAGAGATTTACAAGTAATGTGACCAATTACTATAGTCCCAGGAAGAAGCTGTATTACGGTTAGGTGGTGTAAGTTTTTGTGCATGAGACACGGTGTGTCTGTATGTGAAATGACTGGTATAATTCTGTGTGTATGTGAACATTTTGTGTTGTGTTTCCCTTGATTTATGTTCCCATAAACATCACTGTTACTGGTGCCAACTTTCTTAAAAATATTCCCATCAACTCTGCATCATGAATAAGTATGGATATAAAAGTAAATAAACTGTACACTTTCAGGGTGTGCATTGATTTTATACCGAGAGAGCCTCATTTCACCTGGAAAACAAATCCTATCACCACCCAGGCAAATGTTTACTGGATACTTTTTTTTTTCTTTTGGCTGTGTTGTGTCTTCGTTGCACTGCGTGGGCTTCTCATTTCGGTGGCTACTGTTGTTCCAGACCACGGGCTCTAGGTGCATGGGCTTCAAAAGTTGTGTCACGTGGGCTCAGTAGTTGTGATTTTCAGGGTCTAGAGCACAAGCTTAGTAGTTGTGGTGCACGGGTTTAGTTGCTACATGGCTGGATTCTTAGTGAAGAAAACTGGGTTTCAGCATGCCTACTACTGGGCCAATTACAACTTCATTTAATAAGAAATCTCATCTCTTAGTACGTCTCATAGCATTCTGAATGGTTATGATACATCTCTCTGCCACTTCCCTCATTCTAACTGTTTCCTATTAGAGCCTCGGGATGAGTCCTCCCCCCTTACCTGAAGCAGCTAGTGCTAGGCAGGCCTCCTTCTTTTTGCAGGGAGCCCATGCTTGTACCAACATGCCACACCCAGTTCTGGAGGAATCCGAGAAAGAAGGAGCCTCCAGGAGTAGATGGAGGAAATTCACTCCACCTTTCTCCTTTGAGGCTAATCTTCACTATCGGATTCTGTGCTAAGGAAACGAAATGTCCTTCTCCTGTAGAAAGTCTGTCTTCCATCACTTGTGCCGGCCGTGTTTCTGTGTGCTGGGCAAGAAACACTGCATACAGTGAAGACAGAACCAAGAGATCTACCCCAGGGATTGAGCTCTGGGTGGGCACTGGCTCCCTTCCCAGGAGGGCGGACAGGAGGTTGTGCTTTGCAAGGTGGGACAGAGAAATCAAGCAGTGTGACAAGAGGATCTCCACTCATGTTGCTGTGCAAACTGCCAGATTATGTAGGTTCTTGGTATTTTCTGAAGGCTTTTGGAAGCAAACAAGTCTGGGAGTAAAGTCAATTAAAACATGGAAAGTTATACTTAAAAAATTTTTTTCGATAGTGAGTCCTTTGAGAAATACATACTTTAATAGAATATGATTGCCGTATATGTGTCAATATTTTCCCCACCAAAGAAAATACTGAAAATGCTTGATTGTAAAATGTCACTTGTTTACCCAAGAGACTGTGTATGAGTAAAGTTTTTCTAGAAATCCTCAATCCCTAGGTCGTAGTTTCCTGATGGTGCTGAGGGGAACCCTGGTGTGCAATTCAGTGCCTGCTACTCACAGGGAGGCTCTTAAGAACTCAGAGACCCGCCCAGTGGACCCCACGTGTGAGGACAGGATTGGCGCCTCGGGCTGCACTTGAAGAGGGAAATGCTTTAGAGAAGTGGAAGGAGATACATTAAGGACACCTGAGTCATGGGGAGTCAGGTGTGGTTGGTTTAGAGATCAAGGAAAAGTGTACACCTGAGCACAGCCTGGGCCACACTTAGGATGCTATTGGCACTTCTGCTTGGATGGGGAAGAGAAAGGACAGCCCCCTCTTGCTGGAGTGAACTCTGGAGAGATGTCTTCTTTAAAGCCTGGGGAGAGGAGCTTCTCTCCCATTATCTCCTGATACCTGTGTATATTCGAGACCCTTCCTGCTTCCTTCTTTCCCTCTCCTTATTTTTCTTCTTTTTTCCCCTTTTTTCACTTTGTATTTATTTTACATATGTGTATTTTATTGTTGTAAAAGGACACATACGATGAAATCCAACTTCTTAACAAGTTTTGAAATGTCCAGGCAGTCCTGTTGACTACATGTACCTTGTTGTACAGCATGTGTCTAGAACTTTTCCATTTTGAAATAACACATTCTAACCATTGAACAGAGACTCCCCATGTCAACCTCCTGCCAGCTCTTGGAACCACCCTTCTACCCTCTGCTTCTAGGAGTTTTCTTTCAGTTTTTGACCTTATGTGACTGGCTTATATCGCTCTTACAAATGTCCTCCAAGTTCTTTCGTGTTGCTGCAAATGGCAGGATTTCCTTCTTTTTCATAGACTGAATGACATTCCACTGTATGTATACACAACATTTTCTTTATTAATTCATCTTCCCATGGACACTAGGCAGTTTTCCTATGTTGTGTATTGTGTATAATGCTGCCATGGACATGAGATTGTAGATATCTCTTGGACATTCTTGTTTTATCTCCTTTGTATATAAACCTAAATGAGTGATTGCTGGATTTTATGAGAGTTCTCTTAATAATTTTTAGGGGACCTCCATTCTGTTTTCCATAATGGCTACACGATTTTACATTACTACATGGTACAAAACAGGGTACAGAAGTTCCACTTCTTCACATCTTTGCCAGCATCCATTAATTTTCTTTCTTTTTTTTTTTTTCTTTTTTTTTTGCCGTACATGTGTCTCTCATTGTTGTGGGCTCTCCCGTTGTGGAGCTCAGGCTCCAAACACACAGGCTCAGCGGCCATGGCTCATGGGACAAGCTGATCAGCGGCATGTGGGATCCTCCCAGACCTGGGCACGAACATGTGTCCCCTGCATCGGTGGGGGAATCTCAACCACTGTGCCACCAGGGAAGCCCTAATTATCTTTTTATAATACACATCCTAACAGGTGTGAGTGATATCTCCTTGTGGCTTGATTTCCATTTCCGTGATGCTTAGCGAGGTTGAGCAAATTTTCATATGTAGATTGACCACTTGTATGTCTTTATGGAGAAATGTCTAGTGAAGCTTTTTACCCATTTTTAAACTCAGTTATTTGCCCGCTGTTTTTCTGAAATTGACTTGTAGTAGTTTCTTATATATTCTGGATATTGGTCTCTTATTCAGATACAAGGTTTACACATTTTTCCTCCCATCCTATAGGTTGCCTTTTCATTCTGTTGATTGTTGAAGAGACTATCCTTTCTTCACTTGGTAATCTTAGAACCTTGGCAAAGATCAGTTGGCCATATATATGTGCGTTTATTTGGGGTCTCTCTATTATATTTCATTGGTCAATCTCACTGTCTTGATGCCAGTAGCACACTGTTTTGACTACTCTGGCATTGTTATGTGTTTTGAGTTCAAGAGGTGTTAATCTCCATCATTGCTCTTTGCTCTCAAGATTCTTTTATCTACTTGGGGGTTTCCATATGTATTTTAGGATTCTGTCCACTTCTATAATAATGACATGGAATTTTGTGGGTTGTTGTGATATATGTGTACATCCCTTTATGTAGTATAGAAATTCCAACAGTATTTAATACTCCAGTCTATGAACATGGTATGTCATTCCAATTACTTGTCTCTTCCTTAATTTTTTTCAGTAATATCCTGTAGTTTTCAGTATACAAATTTTTCACCTCCTACGGGGCCTTTTCCACTGCCTTCCTCAGGTCTTCTAAAGTCAGGATTGAGAAGGATGGACTCATGGAGAGAGTGAAATCCCTCCCTCCCCCTGCACGTACTCTCTGGTTATATCTAATACAGGTGTACTGGGCCATGCCCTTCACCTCTGTCTACAAGTGGGCCCCTTGCTGGGAATTCCTCTTGGATCTGAGTGTTGACTGTACTATTTTAGTGTCCCCCAGGATTCTCCCAATGCCTGGCGTGGGTCCAAGAGCCCAAGATATACCTACATACGTATGATCAGGCCAGGCCATCAAATTTTCTGCAGTAAAGAATAACCATGGGAAGGGTGGCTGGTTGCCTCTTTCTCATCTTTGGATTTCTTAGAGCTGAGCTTTCCAGTGTGGTAGCCACTAACCAAATGTGTCTATTTATAATTAATTTAGTTCAAACAAGACTTAACTCATTCTATTAAAAAACGCAAAAAACACACAATTCCTTGGTCACACTAGCCATGTATGAAGTGTGTCTGTACCATCTGGAATTTCAGGTTGGTAAGGTTGACGGTGAAAGCTATAAATGGGTTTATAGAAGTGAGGGGTCGAAAGGTGATTTTCTCAGCATCTCTCCCTCATTTGAAATTTTCAACTGTGATCAATATCTTATTGAAGGACTCTGTCTGCACAGAGCACAGGGGAGGTCTGAGAACCTGGAGGGAAGACCAGGGTGATGCCTTGTGAGCCAGCAAGTCGAGTAGGAGAAATGGGTGGGTCAACTTGTATAATAACTTTATGCTCATGGTTGTGTTTGTACAGAATGGATCTTGGAGAGCATACATAGCACTGATGCTGATGACGATTCACATAGCGAACAACTCTCAGGTAGGATCTAAAGGGAGACAATTCCTAGAACACTAGGGTTCCACCCGGTTCTTTAGAAACTAAGGAAGGTGAATATGAAATCAGGAAGAAGGAAATATGTGTAGGATTCTGATTTGCTCTTTCCAAATTTTAATGATATAATAGAGTTATTGTGTCCATGTCCTTTGACTGTACTGTGCTTATAGTCATCTTTTCTTGCTTTGCCATTCAGAAATTTTCTTTCTCACAAGATTACTCTTTCATTGCTTTTTCACTGCCAAAGATGAAAGGTTCGTTTCTGTTTTGTACCTGCAGAGTATTTTGCACCAGGATTTTGGTTTCCTTTTCACATTCACGTATGATGGCCATATCCTAGTGGGAACAAAACTCTCATAGTCACTTGACACTAGAGAACAAGTTCTTACAGTGAGTGTCAGGTGGTGGATGAGACTTGAACTCTCTCCGTCAACACTTTCAGGACTTGTAGCTTCATGTTACTTTTGTCCTCACTGTTTATTCCTCATGGAAAGCGCTCTCCCAGAGGTGTATGAGTCACAGAACACATACTTTGGGATCAATGCATGTGCTCAGTCTCCTCATTTCAGCCTCAGCACCTCCCAACGCTGATGTGCAGACATGCTTCCATTTGAGAGGGCTCCACGTCCAGCTGATCCTAAAGACCCTTCATGCCTGGCAGGAATTCTAGAGGACTCTGTGAAGTGGCTGCTGGGCTCGCTTCACACACTGGCTCTCACAGACCTGCTAACCTGGTCTCCTGGAATTCACCAGGCCCAGGAAAGAGACTCAGGCAGCAGGACCCAGGGTCACTGCTCTTCTTACAACACACTGCTCCATCCGGACAGCCCTGCCCCTGCTCCCCACACCCCAGTCCTGCCTACCCACTCACCTTACCTCAGGCCTGCCTTGGTCTTATCCTTCCCAGTTCTTCCAAGTCTGGGGTAAACCCTGGCAGGTGCTGTGTGTTTATGAGGCTTCCCCTGCTGTAGAACTTTTCTTTCAGTATTCCACACTAAGGGAATTAGGACAAGTTACTTTTAACACTAATATTGCTTTAATCCTCTCTAAGGGGCTAAGAGACTTACAGAGTTGTTTTGAAGTATCTAAGGTTAGCTCAGGCACAGGACCCTTACTTGTTTTGTGAAGTTGGTTGCATATCTAGGCTATTGTGGAGAATGCTGCAATGAACCTAAGTTCATCTCATTGTGATACTGATTTAATTTCCTTTGGATATATACCCAGAACTGTGATTGCTGAATCATATGATATTTCTGTTTATAAATTTATAAGGAACCCCCGTACTCTTTTTCATAAGAGCTGCACCATTTTACATTCACACCAGCAGTGTACAAAGTTTCCAATTCCCTACATCTTAGCCTTAAGCTGTTAATTTTTTTCTTTATAATACACAGCCTAGCAAGTGTGAGGTGTTCATTTGCATTGCCCTGATGATTAGTGAGGTTGTGAAATTTTTCCTATATTTGTTAGCCATTTGTATGTCTTTTTCAGGAAATATCTTATTTAAGTCTTTGCACATTTCTTAACCCATTTATTTACCCTTTTTAATTTTTTAACTTAGTTTTCATTTGATTTGTATTGTTTTTCTTATATGTTTTGGACATTTGCTCCTTTTCTATTATATGTTTATAATCTTTCTGTAAGTTATATTTTCATCCTATTGACTGTTGAAAAAACTATACTTTCCCTATTTGTTGTCTTAGAAGCTTGGTGAATTTCATTTGGCCATGTATCTATGAGTTTTCCTGGTGGTTATTTATTCTGGTCTTTAGGCCTATGTATCTGTTTCTATGTCCGTACTGTACAGTTTTGATTCCTGTGGCTTTGTAATGTGTTTTGATGTCAGGAAGTGGGAAGCCTCCATCTATGTTCTTTGGTCTCAGGATTGTTTTGTCTGTTTGGAGTCCTTAGTGATTCCATATGTATTTTAGGATCTTTTTTTTTTCTATTTCTTTGAAAATGACATTGGGATTTTGATAGGTATTACAATGAATTTATATTTACCTTTGGGTAGTGTAGAAATGTCAACTATAATAAGTCTCCAGTCTATTAATATGATATGTCATTTCAATGATTTGTTCCTTGTTTAATTCTTTCAGCAGTGGTTTGTAGTTTTCAGTGTACAGGCCATTTACCTTCTGAGGGCATTTTGTCCCTTCCTTTCCTGGATTTTTCAGAGGCAGTGGTGAGAAGGATGGCCTCATGAAGTGAGTGAATGTCCCTCCCTCCCTTCTGCACCTGCTCGCTGATTATGTCTAGCACAGGTGCACTGGGCCATGCTCATTACCTCTCCCCTCAAGTGGAACACCTGTCGGGAATTCCTCTAGGATCTCGGTGTTGACATAACTGTTTCAGTGTCCCCAGGGTCTCATGAGTGCCTGGCAGGTATGCATGAGCCTAGGAAACACCTACAAATGAATCATCAAATCTGGCCAGCAAACTGCCTTGCAGAAGGTGTTGGGCTGCACCTCTCACGCCTGCAAGCCCTGTACTTGCTCAGCCTCAGGGCTAAGGAAAGAGCCCGGAGTCAGGGACAGAGACATTCATGGTTTAATAAATGGGAGATCTTTCACGTCAGAAGCAAAGTGGTCCTGGAGAGACATCCCACTGTAGATAGCCGATGGCAGGCAGAACGCAGCAGCAGCAGTAGCAGCATGCTTCTCTCTGGGCGGAATAGGCAGGCTACCAGTTAAAGGGGGAGTTGACAGCAGATGGGCTCATCGGTTACCAGGGAAACCAGCAGAGGGACGCATCCCTCTTACCCCTTGGGCTAAGTACTTCACGGGGCAGAGGTTTTACCTTCGTTAAACCATCAGCAAATAGTCATCTTTAATTGATACAACATACAGAAATGAATAAACAGGGGAGTGGTGGTAACATTCTCCATATATTATATATATATATATACATATATATGGAGAGAGAGAGAGAGAGGGATGTGTATTACAGTGTGGTAGCCACTAGCTAGTTGTGCCTGTTATAATTTATTTAATTCAATCAATGATTATCTTAGTGTATTAAAATAAAACAAAATAAAATATCCAATTACTCAGTCACATTAGTCACATTTTAAATGTATCCATAAGACTGGTAAATTCATGTTCGTGTTTCTACAGAATCGACTCTGGATAGCATTTGTGGCCGTGATAAGGAAAAGGATACAGGTAGGAACAACACTTACGTAGGATCTAATGGCAGAGGGTTCCTGGAACTTTAGGGTTATATCTCCTGCTTTGGAGACTGAGGAAGGTGGATATGAAATCAGAAAGAAGAATGAAATATGTGTAGAGTTCTGACTTGTTTTTTTCACATTTTAATGATACAACAGAGAGAAATTGTGTCCTTAGACGTGACTGTGCTCTATAATCACCTTTTCTTGATTTGCTCATCAAAACTGATCTTTTGCACATGAGCTGCTCTTTCTTGTGCTTGTCACTGCCTAATATGGAAGTTTGTTTTCTGGTTAGCACATCTAGGATATTGTGCACAGGAGAGTTTGTTTTCTTTTGCATATTGACCTATGATGGACAGAACCTGTGCGTCAAAACTCTCATGGGCCCTTGAAACTTGAGACCAAGTTCTTCTAGAAAGGGTGAGGTGGTGGATGAGAAGTGAACTGTCTCCCTCTGCACTTTCAGGACTTGTGGCTTCACCTCATGTTTTGTCCTCACTGTTTGTTCCTCTTGTAAAGGACAGTCCCAGAGATGGATGAGTCACAGAACACGTCCTCTGGGATCACTGCATGTGCTCAGTCTCCTTGACCTCATCTCAGCCTCTGCACTTCCCCAAGGCTGATGTGCTGACATGCTTCCACTTGAGAGGGGTCCACGTCCAGCTGCCCCTAGAGACCCTCAATGGGCGGCAGAAATTCTAGAGGGCTGTGTGAAGGGGCTGCTGGGCATCTTGACACACTTGCTTTCACAGCCCTGCTGACCTGGTCTCCTGGAGTTGACCAGGCCCAGGACAGAGACTCAGGGCAGCACGACGCAGGGTCACTGCTCTCCTTACAACACATTTCTCCGTCCAGACAGCCCTGCCCCTGCTCCCCACACCCCAGTCCTGCCTACCCTCTGACCTTTCCTCAGGCCTGCCTTGCTCTTATCCTTCCCAGTTCTTCCAAGGCTGGGGTAAAGCCTGGCCGGTGCTGTGTCTTTATGAGGATTCCCCTGCTGTAGAACTTTTGTTTCAGTATTCCAGACTAAGGGAATTGGGACAAGTTACTTATAACTCAAATATTGTTTTCATCCCCTCTAAGGGGCTAAGAGACTTACGGAGTTTTTTTGAAGTACCTAAGGTTAGCTCAGGCACAGGACCCTTACTTGTTTTCTGAACGTGGTTGCATGTTCTTCCTTCAACACAGCTGTTGCCCAGATTTGGTTAATATTTCTTTTCCTCAGAAGGAGATGGTGCAGAGATAAATGTTCTAAGATCTGGACCTCCTGAGTGGAAAACCCAATCTGAGATCCCAGTGGTGGGTCCCAATGTGGGTGGTCTGGATCCCTGACCTGCACTTACCACTCAGCCAAGTGATCCTCAGTCATGGAGCAAGGGAGTCCCTGCATCCGTATCCTTGGCTGGAAGTCCTAGCATCTCCAAAGGTCCAGTCCTTGCCCATCAGTTGGCCTTAGTGGTCACAGAATCCAGGGCAGCTATGGGTGGACTTATCAGTTGACTTTGGCACAGTCATTAATGTGAAATTCACCTCAGGACCTGCATTCTCCTGGTCAGCTCCCAGATTCTGAGAGGTGTGAGACCCCATGTATACAGTACAGGTCATATCTGTCAGTGCTGGTGTCTTTGCTTAAACAAGGCCAAAAGCAGATAAGAATCAGGGAGCTATTTTATTGTATTGGATAACATTACCATAAGCCTTAGAATTGGTCAATTCCTGTAGCCCACACCCAAGGACTCAAAGTGGAACCTGACTGTTAGCCTGTACACTTCTCCTGCACAGCTGGGTTAGAGACAGGCTGTGCTCAGTCTGGGCTCCTTCTTCATAACGAAGTGTCCCACTTATGGAACAGCTCCCTAGAGTATGGACAGCCGCTGACTCAGTGGGCATACTTACATTATACAGAAACCAAAGACTGGGAGAAAAATATGATACGATTGATAGTGGCTGTATCTAATGGGTAGGACTTCAGTTTTGTCAAATCTTGTGTATTTGATTTTCTTTAAGACAAGTGATTAGTGAATAAAATAGCATATTTTGTCTAGGATGGAATTCAGTCCTTTAAGGAGGTTGCTGTTAATCAAGTATAAAATATTATACAACAGAAGACATGATAAATGCAGTAGCTGGCATTGTGGATGCTGGAGAAAGAGTGATCTGGGAAAAATCAAGAGACAGTGGCAATTTAGCAGAAGCTCAAAAGAGGCAGGAGGGGTCATTGGTCTCTGTCATTGAAACACAGCATTCATTTAAGTGTTTACCATTTTTTAGATCGATCCTTCCCTTCTGATTAGGCTCCCCTTAGCTAAGAAGCCAAAGCTCTGTTTTCATTTCCTTCCTCTTGTCCTTTGCCTTCCTTCTTCCCCAAAGAGGAAGGCCCAACACCAGCTCAGCCCACACTTACTAACCTCCCACATCCATAGACACCCCCCATGTCCTCATCGAGAAGAAAGCCACTGAGTAATTCCTGAGCAGCATCACCAGTGTCCTGACAATTACTCTGTGTCCCTCCAGCTCTCCCTCAGGATGTGGCGGTTGACCTGCACCATGATAGGACAGAAGAAAAGCCTCCGTGGGTCCCCAAGGTAAGCTGGATTTTTTCTGGTCTGAGATAGAAATATTGCTTTATTTCTCTTTCAATAGAATTAAGTTATGAATATTTGAGGGTATTCCTTCCAGATATATACAACTCCCTTGGTTGGGAGAATGTGGAGTGAGAGTCTATTACCAACTCATGGTTCCTAATTCCACAGGACATTAAAATTGACAGCATCCATTACAGCCTGTAGAGTATGGATCTCTCTCTCCTGCAGCGATTTTTCCTCTAGGAAAAGAATTCTGTAATTTGCAACCTAAATGGACTTGGAAGTTCCATCCTCCCAGCAAAGTTCTTGCCTTTCTGCCTGAGTAGGTTTGCTCTGGTAACCCTTGCTGGATTCCCTGGACCACTGTTTCTTATGAGGTTTTCTACTGTCAGCAAATGAACAAAAGACCTGAGCATCACTGTGACCTTATCCTCATAGTGTTTTCTCTTCTGTATTTGCAGGTGGCCTTCCCAGAACGTGAAAACGGTATGTATTGTGGAATCAGTCACTTGGGGAGGAAGAACTTTGAAGATGAGAAAGTGGGACATTCTTGCTGGTTTTCGTGTAGAGGGCAAACTGATTCCAAATTTGTGCTGGGAATGAGAGTAGGGGTCCTGGTGATAGAAAGAGATTTACAAGTAATGTGACCAATTACTATAGTCCCAGGAAGAAGCTGTATTACGGTTAGGTGGTGTAGGTTTGTGTGCATGAGACTGGGTGTGTCTGTATGTGAAATGAGTGGGATGATTCTGTGTGTGTATGTGAACTTTTTGTGTTGTGTTTCCCTTGATTTATGTTCCCCTAAACATCACTGTTACTGGGGCCAACTTTCTAAAAAATATTCCCATCACCACTGCATCATGAATGGGTATGGATATAAAAATAAATATACTGTACACTTTCAGTGTGTGCATTGATTTTATACCAAGTGAGCCTCATTTAACCTGGAAAACAAATCCTATCACCACCCAAGCAAATGTTTACTGGATTTTTTTTCTTTTGGCTGTGTTGGCTCTTCGTTGCAGTGCGCGGGCTTCTCATTTCGGTGGCTTCTCTTGTTCCAGAGCACGGGCTCTATGTGCATGGGCTTCAATAGTTGTGGCACTTGGGCTCAGTAGTTGTGACTTGCAGGCTCTAGAGCACAGGCTTTGTAGTTGTGGTGCACGGACTTAGTTGCTCCATGGCTGGATTCTTAATGAACAAAACTGGGTTTCAGCATGCCTACTACTGGTTCAATTACAACTTCATTTAATAAGAAATCTCATCTCTTAGTAGGTCTCATAGCATTCTGAATGGTTATGATGCATCTCTCTGCCACTTCCCTCTTTCTAACTGTTTCCTATTAGAGCCTCGGGATGAGTCCTTCCCCCTTACCTGAAGCACCTAGTGCTAGGCAGGCCTCCTTCCTTTTGCAGGGAGCCCATGCTTGTACCCACATGCCACAGCCATTTCTGAAGGAGTCCGAGAAAGAAGGAGCCTCCAGGAGTAGATGGAGGAAATTCACTCCACCTTTCTCCTTTGAGGCTAATATTCACTATCGGATTCTGTGCTAAGGAAACGAAATGTCCTTCTCCTGTGGAAAGTCTGTCTTCCATCACTTGTGCCGGCTGTGTTTCTGTGTGCTGGGCAAGGAACACTGCATAAGGTGAAGAGAAACCCCAGAGATCTACCCCACGTATTGAGCTCAGGGTAGGCACTGGCTCTCTCTGTCCTGTCCATAATCCATCATTCATCGTGGTTGTGACTCTTGGACAGTCACTTTTCTCTCTAAATTTCCACACCCTCCACCATAACATAAGGGTTACAACCCCCACTTTGCCCTCCCCTTCACCCCCAACAGGGCTAGGTGTCAGACATGATCATGGATATTCTCCATGAGCTGTAAAGCATTGTTCCCATGAAAAAGCTGAAGAGTAAACTTGAATCCCTCCTTTACTTGTTGCCGTCAAATCCATCCTCTCCTTTCAACAGCTATGAAATATCCAGCTTATTCTTGCCATCATTCAGGATTGAACACTTATAGAGCTTTTTGAAGCACCGGTCCTTTATTTTTCAAACATTTTACCTATATTCAATCATTTTTGGCCCCATGACATAATGCTAAAAGTAGGCCATATTAGCATTCCTACATCTCAGAACAGGGAACTGAGGCAAAGAGGGATCTATATATCTTTCCCAAGTACATGCTTCTTCTAAACGGGATTTGAATCCAGTCCATCAGTCATTGTCCCAATGGTTTGCTGAGTTTCTAGACATTCTCAGTTAAATAAAGATATTTGCCCACAAAACCTGTCTGTTGGGTGTTTTCACTGCATAGCAAACTGCAAGATCTTCCTAAGTCCAACTTTGATTCAGGAGGCTCTGCTGGGCAGCTGGTGAGGAAAGGGACCAAAGGATTGAACTGTAAATAAATTATTGGTAATTTCCCCATGGTCTTCTGCCAGCATGATGTCAATAGTTGTCTCTATTGTAATGCATTTCCCAGGATGCTGCTCCCAGAATGCGAGAAGAAGAAACACTCATCAGAGGTCAAGAATATCAATCCCAGGCTGGCTGAAAAAGATCCGCATCTGGCCACATTTTAGGGTGCACGCTATAAATGACCCAGCTGAAGGTACTGTGGAAAATTTTTCATTAGGTTCTCTCAAGAGTAATTATTCTAGTTTATTCAGTGCCTCATATTTAAGAAATAGCTATGAAATATTAAGCAGTATTCTTCTTTTATTCCATGTGTTCAAATTGAAACTTACTAAGCCAGCTGGTACTGTTTTAACCATGGAAGTAAACATACATTTAAAATTCAAAATTTGGTTCATGTTTAAGAGGGAAGATGGTCTCTAGTTATGGTTTAGACATTAGCTGATTTTTGAACGTTAGCAACAACACATCCCTCCCTGAAACCATGTTTTGAGATTTCTTTAAATTATTAGACATTATTTAGAACAGGATTATACTGACATAAAAGTTGTACATCCATACAGAAAATTCCTGTATCCTATCACTCCAGTTTCAGCTATTAATAATATATAGCATAGGTGAAGTACATTTGTTACAATTAGTGAAACAATGTAAGTATATTTTTACTAATTAAAAGTCCATAGTTCACCTAAGAGTCATACCTTGTGTTGTTATATTCAATGATATTTGAAATATGTACAGTATTATTTGTCACCATTATGGTGCCATAGAGAAATGCGTACACTAATGTTCATAGTAGCATTATTCTTAGTAGCCAATAGATAGAAACAATCCAAAGTCCATGAGGTGATGAATGGATAAATAAAATGTGATATCTACACAGAATGGAATAATTTTCAACCATAAAAAGGAATTACAGTTTGACTTATTCTACAAAATGAATGATCCAAATAATATAAAAATTATATTATTGTTAGTGAAATAAGGCAGGCGCAGAAAGACAAATATTATATGATTCCACTTGTATGAGGTACCTAGTGTAGGCAAACTCACAGACACCGGAAGTAGAAATGACCAAGGTCAGGAGGCAGGAGTAAGGTGGATTATGATTTAATGGGTACAGAGGTTACGTTGAAATGATGCAAAAGATTAAGATGTAGATTGTGTTGATGGGTACACAGCATTGTGAAAGTTAGAAATGCTAGTGAACTGTATACTTCAAAATTAGGAAAAGCATAAATATGTATATTTCATCACAATAAAATAAGTCAACAATCCAACAGAATGGACGATGAATGAAGGAGCAACATATTTGATTAGAAGGAAGCTGAAAGAGTCTTGTAACATTTCAAGAAGAAGGGGGATTTGGAGGGACTTTCAAATGGGCAGAGGGGCCGTGGGACTCTATACTGAAACATAGTGCAATGTTAGTGTTCAAGCTTTTTCAGACTGACACTTTCAAATTGATTAGGTTCCCTACAGCTAGAAAGCTAAAGGTTCTCTTCCTCATTTCTGAAATGTTCCTCCCCTTTGCCTTCCTCCACCCACCAGGGAGGTTTGTCCAACAGCACCTCAGTCCACACTCAGTAACCACCTGCATCCATACACTCCCACCCTGTGTCCACATTAACGAGGCTCTCTGAGTAATTCCTGAGCAGCATCACCAGTGTCCTGACACTTACTCTGTGTCCTCCTAGAGCCCCATGAGGACCGTTTGGAGGAACTGCCCTATGTGAGGGCAGTTGAAGAGGCTCCTTCTACCTCCAGGGTAAGCTCCCCTTATTTATCAGAGATTAAAAGTTTGCTTCATTTCTTTCTTTTCCAATTGATTTCAGATCTGAAGATCTACAATGTTTAAGACAGCTGATGTATACAATTTTGTTTGGTTGGATGCATGCTGATTGAAGCTCTTTCCCAACAGATAACTTATTCAAAAGGCCATTTAAAAAATGGCAACATCAGTTAGAAACTGTAGGGTCAGACACACTTTCCTCAGCAGAAAATTTCCCTCCTTGAAATAGACTTTTGTATTTGCTCCTCAAAGTGGACCTGAGAGGTCTTCCAGGCAAAGATCGAGCCTTTACCACAGCTGTCTTCTCTGGTTTCTTTTGGGGCCATTGACTCAACAACAGTTTCCCATTTGCTTTTCTGAGGACAAAAGAAGAGATGAAATACCTGTGTCCACAGAGCACATGATGCTGAGATCCTTACACTGTTTTCTCTTCTCTAATCACAGGTGGATTGGACAGCAAACAAAAACGGTATGTATTCAGAGATCACCCCTGTGCTGAGGAACAACCTAGATGATGAAGAAGGTGGGACTCTCTTGCTGGCTTTGCTTGGAGAGACACCCTGATTCAGGGTCCCTACAGGGATGAGGGCTGGGGGTGTAGAGCTAGAGACTGATTTCCCAGTAAAGAGCCATGCCCAAGTTCTATGGTCCTGGAAGTAACTGCATCATTTAGATGATGTGGGTTTGTGTGTATCAGGGTTGGGGTGGGGTCCATGTGTGAGCCTATGTGGTGTGATTGTAAACCTGCATGCGTGAGCGTGTGTGTGTTTCCTCATGAGATATTTCCCTCTTACACAGCACAATTCACCTGGCAACAAACCTCATCACCACTGCACACTGTCTGTACACTACCTTGTTCTTCCCTCAACACAGCTGTTGCCCAGATTTGGTTAATATTCCTTTTCCTCAGAAGGAGATGGTGCAGAGATAAATGTTCTCAGCTCTTGACCTCCTAAGTGGAAAAGCCAAACTGAGAACCCAGGGGTGGGTCCCAATGTGGGTGCTCTGGATCCCTGACCTGCACTTACCACTCAGCCAAGGGATCCTCAGTCATGGAGCAAGGGAGTCTCTGCATCCGTATCCTTGGCTGGAAGTCCTAGCATCTCCAAAGGTCCAGACCTTGCCCATCAGGTGGCCTTAGTGGTCACAGAATCCAGGGCAGCTATGGGTGGACTTATCAGTTGACTTTGGCACAGTCATTAATGTGAAATTCACCTCAGGACCTGCATTCTCCTGGTCAGCTCCCAGATTCTGAGAGGTGTGAGACCCCATGTATACAGTACAGGTCATATCTGTCAGTGCTGGTGTCATTGCTTAAACAAGGCCAAAAGCAGATAAGAATCAGGGAGCTATTTTATTGTATTGGATAACATTACCATAAGCCTTAGAATTGGTCAATTCCTGTAGCCCACACCCAAGGACTCAAAGTGGAACCTGACTGTTAGGCTGTACACTTCTCCTGCACAGCTGGGTTAGAGACAGGCTGTACTCAGTCTGGGCTCCCTCCTCATAACGAAGTGTCCCACTTATGGAACAGCTCCCTAGAGTATGGACAACCCCTGTCACAGTGGGCATACGTATATTTTATAGACAACAAAGACTGGGAGTAAAATATGATACGATTGATAGTGGTGGTATCTAAATGGTAGGATTTCAGTTTTGTCAAATCTTGTGTATTTGATTTTCTTTAAGACAAGTGATTCGTGAATAAATATAGCATATTTTGTCTAGGACTGAATTCAGTCCTTTAATGGAGGTTGCTGTTAATCAGGTATAAAATATCATACAACAGAAGACATGATAAATGCAGTAGTTGGCATTGTGGATGCTGGGGAAAGAGTGATCTGGAAAAAATCAAGAGACAGTGGCAATTTAGCAGAAACTCAAAAGAGGCAGGATGGGTCATGGGTCTGTGTCATTGAAACAGAGCATGCATTTTAGTGTTTACCATTTTTTAGATCGACCCTTCCCTTCTGATGAGGCTCCCCTTAGCTAGAAAGCCAAAGCTCTGTTTTCATTTCCTTCCTCTTGTCCTTTGCCTTCCTTCATCCGCCAAAGAGGATGGCCCAACACCAGCTCAGCCCACACTTACTAACCTCCCACATCCATACACACCACCCCATGTCCTCATCGAGAAGAAAGCCCCTGAGTATTTCCTGAGCAGCTTTACCAGTGTCCTAATTGTTACTCTGTGTCCCTCCAGCTCTCCCTGAGGATGTGGCTCATGACCTGCACCGTGATAGGACAGAAGAAAAGCCTCCGTGGATCCCCAAGGTAAGCTGGATTTTTTCTGGTCTGAGATAGAAATATTGCTTTATTTCTCTTTGAATAGAATTAAGTTATGAATATTTGAGGGCATTCCTTCCAGATATATACAACTCGCTTGGTTGGGAGATTGTGGAGTGAGAGTCTATTACCAACTCATGGTGCCTGATTCCACAGGACATTAAAATTGACAGCATCCATTACAGCCTGTAGAGTACGGAGCTCTCTCTTCTGCAGCGATTTTTCCTGTAGGAAGAGAACTCTGTAATTTCCAACCTAAATGGACTTGGAAGTTCCATCCTCCCAGCAAAGTTCTTGCCTTTCAGCCTGAGTAGGTTTGCTCTGATAACCCTTGCTGGGTTCCCTGGACCACTGTTTCTTATGAGGTTTTCTGCTGTCAGCAAATGAACAAAAGACCTGAGCATTACTGTGATCTTATCCTCATAGTGTTTTCTCTTCTGTAATTGCAGGTGGCCTTCACAGAACGTGAAAACGGTATGTATTCTGGAATCAGTCACTTGGGGAGGAAGAACTTTGAAGATGAGAAAGTGGGACATTCTTGCTGGTTTTAGTGTAGAGGGCAAATTGATTCCAAATTTGCGCTGGGAATGAGAGTAGGGGTCCTGGTGATAGAAAGTGATTTACAAGTAATGTGACCAATTGCTATAGTCCCAGGAAGAAGCTGTATTACGGTTAGGTGGTGTATGTTTGTATGCATGAGACTGGGTGTGTCTGTATGTGAAATGAGTGGTATGATTCTGTGTGTGTATGTGAACTTTTTGTGTTGTGTTTCCCTTGATTTATGTTCCCCTAAACATCATTGTTACTGGTGCCAACTTTCTAGAAAATATTCCCATCACCACTGCATCATGAATGGGTATGGATATAAAAGTAAATAAACTGTACACTTTCGGTGTGTGCATTGATTTTATACCAAGTGAGCCTCATATAACCTGGAAAACATATCCTATCACCACCCAGGCAAATGTTTACTGGATTCTTTTTTTTTTTTTTTTTTTTTTGGCTGTGTTGGGTGTTCGTTGCTGTGCACGGGCTTCACATTTCGGTGGCTTGTGTTGTTCCAGAGCACGGGCTCTAGGTGCATGGGCTTCAATAGTTGTGGCACGTGGGCTCAGTAGTTGTGACTTGCGGGCTCTAGAGCCCAGTCTTAGTAGTTGTGGTGCACGGGCTTAGTTGCTCTATGGCTGGATTCTTTTTTTTTTATTTGTGAGAGTATATTAATAATTTTTATTGATTACTTCTTTTTTTTCCTTTTCGGCTCAAAGATAATTTTTTTTATTAGTTTCTGCTTTATAACAAAGTGAATCAGTTATACATTTACATCTGTTCCCACATCCCTTCCCTCATGCATCTCCCTCCCTCCCACCCTCCCCATCCCTCCCCTCAGGCGGTCACAAAGCACCGAGCTTATGTCCCTGTGCTCTCCGGCTGGTTCCCACTATCTATCTACCTTACATTTGGTAGTGTATATATGTCCATGCTTCTCTTTCACTTTGTCACAGCTTACCCTTCCTCCTCCTCATATCCTCAAGTCCATTCTGAAGTAGGTCTCTGTCTTTGTTCCCGTTTTCCCCCTAGGTTATTCATTACATTTTTTTTAATTCCATATATATGTGTTAGCATACAGTATTTGTCTTTTTCTTTCTGAGTTACTTCATTCTGTATGACAGTCTCTAGGTCTATCCACCTCATTACAAATAGCTCAGTTTCGTTTCTTTTTATGGCTGAGTAATATTCCATTGTATATATGTGCCACATCTTCTTTATCCATTCATCCGATAATGGACACTTAGGTGGTTTCCAGCTCCGGGCTATTGTGAATACAGCTGCAATGAACATTTTGGTATGTGTCTCTTTTTGAATTATGGTTTTCTCAGAGTATATGCCTAGTAGTGGGATTGCTGGGTCATATTGTAGTTCTATTTCTAGTTTTTTAAGGAACCTCCATACTGTTCTCCATAGTGGCTGTACCAATTCACATTCCCACCAGCAGTGCAAGATTGTTCCCTTTTCTCCACACCCTTTCCAGCATTTATTGTTTCTAGATTTCTTGATGATGGCCATTCTGACTGGTGTGAGATGATATCTCTTTGTAGTTTTGATTTGCATTTCTCTAATGATTAATGATGTTGAGCATTCTTTCATGTGTTTGTTGGCAGTCTGTATATCTTCTTTGGAGAAATGCCTATTTAAGTCTTCTGCCCATTTTTGGATTGGGTTGTTTGTTTTTTTGCTATTGAGCTGCATGAGCTGTTTATAAATTTTGGAGATTAATCCTTTGTCAGTTGCTTCATTTGCAAATATCTTCTCCCATTCTGAGGGTTGTCTTTTGGTCTTGTTTATGGTTTCCTTTGCTGTGCAAAAGCTTTGAAGTTTCATTAGGTCCCATTTGTTTATCTTTGTTTTTATTTCCATTTCTCTAGGAGGTGGGTCCAACAGGATCTTGCTGTGATTGATGTAGAGTGTTCTGCCTATGTTTTCCTCTAAGAGTTTGATAGTTTCTGGCCTTACATTTAGGTCTTTAATCCATTTTGAGCTTATTTTTGTGTATGGTGTTAGGGAATGATCTAATCTCATACTTTTACATGTCCCTGTCCAGTTTTCCCAGCACCACTTATTGAAGAGGCTGTCCTTTCTTCACTGTACATTCCTGACTCCTTTATCAAAGATAAGTTGACCATATGTGCATGGGTTTATCTCTGGGCTTTCTATCCTGTTCCATTGATCTATCTTTCTGTTTTTGTGCCAGTACCACACTGTCTTGATTACTGTAGCTTTGTAGTATAGTCTGAAGTCAGGGAGCCTGATTCCTCCAGCTCCGTTTTTCGTTCTCAAGATTGCTTTGGCTATTCGTGGTCTTTTGTTTTTCCAAAAAAATTGTGAAATTTTTTGTTCTACTTCTGTGAAAAATGCCAGTGGTAGTTTGATAGGGATTGCATTGAATCGGTAGATTGCTTTGGGTAGTAGAATCATTTTCACAATATTGATTCTTCCAATCCAGGAGCATGGTATATCTCTCCATCTATTTGTATCATCTTTAATTTCTTTCATCAGTGTCTTATAATTTTCTGCATACAGGTCTTTTGTCTCCTTAGGTAGGTTTATTCCTAGATATTTTATTCTTTTTGTTGCAATGGTAAATGGGAGTGTTTTCCTGATTTCATTTTCAGATTTTTCATCATTACTGTACAGGAATGCCAGACATTTCTGTGCATTAATTTTGTATCCTCTACTTTTCAAAATTCATTGATTAGCTCTAGTAGTTTTCTGGTAGCATCTTTAGGATTCTCTATGTACAGTATCATGTCATCTGCAAATAGTGACAGCTTTACTTCTTCTTTTCCAATTTGGATTCCTTTTATTTCCTTTTCTTCTCTGATTGCTGTGGCTGAAACTTCCAAAACTAGGTTGAATAAGAGTGGTGAGAGTGGGCAGCCTTGTCTTGTTCCTGATCTTAGTGGAAATGGTTTCAGTTTTTCACCATTGAGGACAATGTTGGCTGTGGGTTTGTCATATATGGCCTTTATTATGTTGAGGAAAGTTCCCTCTATGCCTACTTTCTGCAGGGTTTTTATCATAAATGGGTGTTGAATTTTGTTGAAAGCTTTCTCTGCATCTATTGAGATGATCATATGGTTTTTCTCCTTCAATTTGTTAATATGGTGTATCACATTGATTGGTTTGCGTATATTGAAGAATCCTTGCATTCCTGGAATAAACCCCACTTGATCATGGTGTATGATCCTTTTAATGTGCTGTTGGATTCTGTTTGCTAGTATTTTATTGAGGATTTTTGCATCTATGTTCATCAGTGATATTGGCCTGTAGTTTTCTTTCTTTGTGACATCCTTGTCTGGTTTTCTATCAAGGTGATGGTGGCCTCGTAGAATGAGTTTGGGAGTGATCCTCCCTCTGCTATATTTTGGAAGAGTTTCAGAAGGATAGGTGTTAGCTCTTCTCGAAATGCTTGATAGAATTCGCCTGTGAAGCCATCTGGTCCTGGGCTTTTGTTTGTTGGAAGATTTTTTATCACAGTTTCAATTTCAGTGCTTGTGATTGGTCTGTTCATATTTTCTATTTCTTCCTGATTCAGTCTTGGCAGGTTGTGCATTTCTAAGAATTTGTCCATTTCTTCCAGGTTGTCCATTTTATTGGCATAGAGTTGCTTGTAGTAATCTCTCATGATCTTTTGTATTTCTGCAGTGTCAGTTGTTACTTCTCCTTTTTCATTTCTAATTCTATTGATTTGAGTCTTCTCCCTTTTTTCTTGATGAGTCTGGCTAATGGTTTATCAATTTTGTTTATCTTCTCAAAGAACCAGCTTTTAGTTTTATTGATCTTTGCTATCGTTTCCTTCATTTCTTTTTCATTTATTTCTGATCTGATCTTTATGATTTCTTTCCTTCTGCTAACTTTGGGGGTCTTTTGTTCTTCTTTCTCTAATTGCTTTAGGTGCAGGGTCAGGTTGTTTACTCGAGATGTTTCCTGTTTCTTAAGGTGGGATTGTATTGCTATAAACTTCCCCCTTAGAACTGCTTTTGCTGCGTCCCATAGGTTTTGGGTCGTCGTGTCTCCGTTGTCATTTGTTTCTAGGTATTTTTTAATTTCCTCTTTGATTTCTTCAGTGATCACTTCGTTATTGAGTAGTGTATTGTTTAGCCTCCATGTGTTTGTATTTTTTACAGATCTTTTCCTGTAATTGATGTCTAGTCTCATAGCATTGTGTTCGGAAAAGATACTTGATACAATTTCAATTTTCTTAAATTTACCAAGGCTTGATTTGTGACCCAAGATATGATCTATCCTGGAGAATGTTCCATGAGCACTTGAGAAAAATGTGTATTCTGTTGTTTTTGGATGGAATGTCCTATAAATATCAACTAAGTCCATCTTGTTTAATGTATCATTTCAAGCTTGTGTTTCCTTATTTATTTTCATTTTGGATGATCTGTCCATTGGTGAAAGTGGGCTGTTAAAGTCCCCTACTATGAGTGTGTTACTGTCGATTTCCCCTTTTATGGCTGTTAGTATTTGCCTTATGTATTGAGGTGCTCCTATGTTGGGTGCATAAATATTTACAATTGTTATATCTTCTTCTTGGATCGATCCCTTTATCGTTATGTAGTGTCCTTCTTTGTCTCTTCTAATAGTCTTTATTTTAAAGTCTATTTTGTCTGATATAAGAATTGCTACTCCAGTTTTCTTTTGATTTCCATTTGCATGGAATATCTTTTT
The DNA here is from genome assembly GCF_964165515.1 of Mesoplodon bidens. Taxonomy (NCBI): domain Eukaryota; kingdom Metazoa; phylum Chordata; class Mammalia; order Artiodactyla; family Ziphiidae; genus Mesoplodon; species Mesoplodon bidens. Next base: position 264,865 of record NW_027671287.1, read on the forward strand.
CCATCCCCTCACTTTCAGTCTGTATGTGTCTCTAGGTCTGAAGTGGGTCTCTTGTAGACAGCATATATATGGGTCTTGTTTTTGTATCCATTCAGCCACTCTGTGTCTTTTGGTGGGAGCATTTAGTCCATTTACATTTAAGGTAATTGTTGATATGTATGTTCCTATTCCCATTTCCTTAATTGCTTTGGGTTCGTTATTGTAGGTATATTCCTTCTGTTGTGTTTCTTGCCTAGAGAAGTTCCTTTAGCATTTGTTGTAAAGCTGGTTTGGTGGTGCTGAACTCTCTCAGCTTTTGCTTGTCTGTAAAGGTTTTAATTTCTCCATCAAATCTGAATGAGATCCTTGCTGGGTAGAGTAATCTTGGTTGCAGGTTTCTCTCCTTCATCACTTTAATTATGTCCTGCCACTCCCTTCTGGCTTGTAGAGTTTCTGCTGAGAGATCAGCTGTTAACCTGATGGGGATTCCCTTGTGTGTTATTTGTTGCTTTTCCCTTGCTGCTTTTAATATGATTTCTTTGTGTTTAATTTTTGACAGTTTGATTAATATGTGTCTTGATGTATTTCTCCTTGGATTTATTCTGTATGGGACTCTCTGTGCCTCCTGGACTTGATTAACTATTTCCTTTCCCATATTAGGGAAGTTTTCAACTATAATCTCTTCAAATCTTTTCTCAGTCCCTTTCTTTTTCTCTTCTTCTTCTGGAACCCCTATAATTCGAATGTTGGTGCGTTTAATGTTGTCCCAGAGGTCTCTGAGACTGTCCTCTGTTCTTTTCATTCTTTTTTCTTTATTTTGCTCTGCATCAGTTATTTCCACTATTTTATCTTCCACCTCACTTATCCGTTCTTCTGCCTCAGTTATTCTGCTATTGATCCCATCTAGAGTATTTTTCATTTCATTTATTGTGTTTTTAATCGATGCTTCATTCATCTTTAGTTCTTCTAGGTCCTTGTTAACTGTTTCCTGCATTTTGTCTATTCTAGTTCCAAGATTTTGGATCTTGGAAATAGAATCTTGGATCATCTTTACTATCATTATTCTGAATTCTTTTTCAGGTAGACTACCTATTACCTCTTCATTTGTTAGGTCTGGTAGGTTTTTATCTTGCTCCTTCACCTGCTGTGTGTTTTTCTGTCTTCTCATTCTGCTTATCTTACTGTGTTTGGGGTCTCCTTTTTGCAGGCTGCAGATTCGTAGTTCCCGTTGTTTTTGGTGTCTGTCCCCAGTGGCTAAGGTTGTTTCAGTAGGTTGTGTAGGCTTCCTGGTGGGGGGGACTAGTGCCTGTGTTCTGGTGGTTAAGGCTGGATCTTGTCTTTCTTGTGGACAGGTCCACGTCTGGTGGTGTGTTTTGCGTTGCCTGTGACCTTATTATGTTTTTAGGCAGCCTCTCTGTTAATGGGTGGGGTTGTGTTCCTGCCTTGCTAGTTGCTTGGCATAGGGTGACCAGCACTGTAGTTTGCTGGTCGTTGACTGAAGCTGGGTGCTGGTGTTGAGGTGGAGATCTCTGGGAGATTTTCGCTGCTTGATATTATGTGGAGCTGGGAGGTCTCTTGTGGACCCGTGTCCTGAAGTTGGCTCTCCCACTTCAGAGGCACAGCACTGACTCCTGGCTGCAGCACCAAGAGCCTTTCATCTACCCGGCTCAGAATAAAAGGGAAAAAAAGTAGAAAGAAAGAATTAGTAGAAGAAAGAAAGAGAGAGAGAAAGAAAGGAGGAAGGAAAGAAAGGCAGGAAGGAAGGAAGGAAGAAAGAAAGAAAGAAAGAAAGAAAGAAAGAAAGAAAGAAAGAAAGAAAGAAAGAAAGGAGGGAGGGAGGAAGGATGGAAAGAAAGAAAGAAAGGAGGGAGGGAAGAATGAAAGAAAAAGGAAGAGTGAATGGAAGAAAGGAGGGTGGGAGGAAGGAAAGAAAGAAAGACAGGAGTGAGGGAGGGAGGAAGGAAAGAAAAAGAAAGAGTGAAAGGAAGAAGGGAGGGAGGGAGGGAGGAAGGAAGGAAAGAAAGAAAGAAAGACAGGAATGAGGGAGGGAGGAAGGAAAGAAAACAAAGTGAAAGGAAGAAGGGTGGGAGGGAGGGAGGAAGGATAGAAAGACAGGAGGGAGGGAGGGAGGGAGGAAGGAAAGAAAAAGAAAGAGTGAAAGGAAGAAGGGAGGGAGGGAGGGAGGAAGGAAAGAAAGAGAAGGAAAGGAGGGGCGGAGGGAGGGAGGGAGGAAGGGAAGGTAGGAAAAAAATAAAGAGCAGGTAAAGTAAAATTATTTAAAATATGAAATATAGTAGCGTTATTAAAATTAAAAAATAATTATTGAAATAAAAACGGACAGATAGAACCCTGGGACATATGGTGGAAGCAAAGCTATACAGAGAGAATCTCACACAGAAGAATACACATACACATTCACAAAAAGAGAGCAGGGGGAAAAATCAAAAATCTTGCTCTCCAAGTCCACCTCCTCAATTTGGGATAATTCGTTGTAAAAAGAGGAAAAGGGCGAGAAGTCTGAAACCTTGCTCTCTAAGTCCACCTCCTTAATTTGGGATAATTCGTTGTAAAAAGAGGAAAAGGGGGCAAAGTCTTAAATCTTGTCCTCAAAGTCCACTTCCTCAATTTGGGATGATTCGCTGTCTATTCATGCACTCCACAGACGCAGGGCACATCAAGTGGACCGTGGAGCTTTAATCCGCTGCCTCCGAGGCTGCACAGAGTGATTTCCCTGTCTCTTCTCTGCTCTCACAGCTCCCGGGTCTCAGCCTTGGACCTGGCCCCGCCTCTGTGCATAGTGTCGCCGGAGGGCGTCCGTTCTTCGCTCAGACGGGACGGGTTTAAAGGAGCCGCTGATTCGGGGGCTCTGGCTCACTCCGGCAGAGGGGAGGGAGGGGCGCGCAGTGTGGGGCGGGCCTGCAGCGGCAGAGGCCGGCGTGACGTTGCAGCAGCCCGAGGCGCTCCGTGCGCTTTCCCGGGAAAACCGTCCCCGGGTCCCGGGACCCCGGCAGTGGTGGGGTGCACAGGCCCCCCGGAAGGCGGGGCGGACAGTGACCCGCGCTCGCACACAGGCCCTGCGGCGGTGGCAGCAGCAGCCCCAGCATCCCACGCCCGTCTCCGGGGTCCGCGCCTTTAGCCGCGGCTCGCGCCCATCTCCGGCGCTTCCCCAAGCAGCCCTCTTAATGCCCTCTCATCATGCACCAGGAAACAAAAGGGAAGAAAAAGTCTCTTGCCTCTTCGGCAGCTCCAGACTTTTTCCCCGGACTCTCTCCGGGCTAGCCGTGGTGCACTAACCCCTTCAGGCTCTCTTCCTGCCGCCAGCCCCAGTCCTCTCCCTGCGCTCCGACTGAAAGCCAATACCCGTGCCTCAGCTCCCAGCCCCACCCGCCCCAGCGGCTGAGCAGACAAGCCTCTCGGGCTGGTGTGTGCCTGAGGGCACCGATCCAATGTCCCGGAATCTCTCCACTTTGCCCTCCACACCCCTGTTGCTGTGCTCTCCTCTGCTACTCCGAAGCTTTCCCCCTCCGCCACCTGCAGTCTCCGCCCGCGAAGGGGCTTGTAGTGTTTGGAAACCTTTCCTCCTTCACGGCTCCCTCCCACTGGTGCAGGTCCCGTCCCTATCGTTTTGTCTCTGTTTATTCTATTTTATTTTGCCCTACCCAGTTATGTGGGGAGTTTCTCGCCTTTTGGGGGATCTGAGGTCTTCTGTCAGCATTCAGTAGGTGTTCTGTAGGAGTTGTTCCACGTGTAGATGAATTTCTGATGTATCTGTGGGGAGAAAGGTGATCTCCGCGTCTTACTCTTCCGCCATCTTCCTCCGGGTCCCATGGCTGGATTCTTAATGAATAAAACTGGGTTTCAGAATCCCTACTACTGGGTCAATTACAACTTCATTTAATAAGAAATCTCATCTCTTAGTAGGTCTCATAGCATTCTGAATGGTTATGATACATCTCTCTGCCACTTCCCTCATTCTAACTGTTTCCTATTAGAGCCTTGGGATGAGTCCTCCCCCCTTACCTGAAGCACCTAGTGCTAGGCAGGCCTCCTTCCTTTTGCAGGGAGCCCATGCTTGTACCCACATGCCACACCCAGTTCTGGAGGAGTCCGAGAAAGAAGGAGCCTCCAGGAGTAGATGGAGGAAATTCACTCCACCTTTCTCCTTTGAGGCTAATATTCACTATCGGATTCTGTGCTAAGGAAACGAAATGTCCTTCTCCTGTGGAAAGTCTGTCTTCCATCACTTGTGCCGGCCCTGTTTCTGTGTGCTGGGCAAGAAACACTGCATACAGTGAAGACAGAACCAAGAGATCTACCCCAGGGATTGAGCTCAGGGTAGGCACTGGCTCTGTCTGTCCTGTCCGTGATCCATCATTCATCATGGTTGTGACTCTTGGACAGTCACTTATCTCTCTAAATTTCCACACCCTCCACCATAACATATGGGTTACAGCCCCCACTTTGCCCTCCGCTTCACCCCCAAGAGGGCTGGGTGTCAGACATGATAATGGATATTCTCCATGAGCTGTAAAGCATTGTTCCCATGAAAAAGCTGAAGAGTAAGCTTGAAACCCCCTTTACTTGGAGCCGTCAAATCCCTTCTCTCCTTTCAACAGCTACGAAATATCCAGCTTCTTCTTGCCATCATTCAGGATTGAACACTTACAGAGCATTTGTGAAGCACTGGTCCTTTACTTTTCAAACATTTTACCTGCATTCAATCATTTTTGGCCACATGACATAATGCTAAAAGTAGGCCATATTAACATTCCTACATCTCAGAACAGGGAACTGAGGCAAAGAGGGATCTACATATCTTTCCCAAGTACATGCTTCTTCTAAACGGGATTTGAATCCAGTCCATCAGTCATGGTCCCAATGGCTTGCTGAGTTTCTAAACATTCTCAGTTAAATAAAGATATTTGCCCACAAAACCTGTCTGTTGGGTGTTTTCCCTGCATAGCAAACTGCAAGATCTTCCTAAGTCCAACTTTGATTCAGGAGGCTCTGCTGGGCCGCTGGTGAGGAAAGGGACCAGAGGATTGAACTGTGAATAAATTATTGCTAATTTCCCCATGGTCTTCTGCCAGCAAGATGTCAATAGTTGTCTCTATTGTAATGCATTTCCCAGGATGCTGCTTCCAGAATGCGAGAAGAAGAAACACTCATCAGAGGTCAAGAATATCAATCCCAGGCTGGCTGAAAAAGATCCACATCCGGCCACATTTTAGGGTGAACCCTATAAATGACCCAGCTGAAGGTACTGTGGAAAATGTCTCATTAGGTTCACTCAAGAACAATTATTCTAGTTGATTCAGTGCCTCATATTGAAGAAAAAGCTATGAAATATTAAGCAGTATTCTTTTTTTATTCCATGTGTTCAAATTGAAACTTACTAAGCCAGATGGTACTGTTTTAACCATGGAAGTAAACATGCATTTAAAATTCAAAATTTGGTTCATGTTTAAGAGTGAAGATGGTCTCTAGTTACGGTTTAGACATTAGCTGATTTTTGAACTTAGCAACAACACATCCCTCTCTGAAACTGTGTTTCGAAATTTCTTTAAATTATTAGACATTATTTAGAACAGGATTATATTGACATAAATGTTGTACATGCAATACAGAAAATTCCTGTATCCTATCGCTCCAGTTTCAGTTATTAATAATATATAACATAGGTGGAGTATATTTGTTACAATTAGTGAAACAATGTAAGTATATTTTTACTAATTAAAAGTCTATAGTTCAGCTAAGAGTCACACTTTCTGTTGTTATATTCAATGATATTTGAAATATGTACAATATTATTTGTCACCATTGTGGTGCCATACAGAAATGTGTACACTAATGTTCATAGTAGCATTATTCTTAGTAGCCAAAAGATAGAAACAATCCAAAGTCCATGAGGTGATGAATGGATAAATAAAATGTGATATATACATAGAATGGAATAATTTTCAACCATAAAAAGGAATTAAAGATTGACTTATGCTACAAAATGAATGATCCAAATAATATAAAAAATATATTATTGTTAGTGAAATAAGGCAGGCGCAGAAAGACAAATATTATATGATTCCACTTGTATAAGGTACCTAGTGTAGGCAAACTCACAGACACCGGAAGTAGAAATAACCAAGGTCAGTAGGCAGGAGTAAGGTGGATTATGATTTAGTGGGTACAGAGGTTACGTTGAAATGATGCAAAAGATTAAGATGTAGATTGTGTTGATGGGTACACAGCATTGTGAAAGTTAGAAATGCTAGTGAACTGTATACTTCAAAATTAGGAAAAGCATAAATATGTATATTTCATCACAATAAAATAAGTCAACAATCCAACAGAATGGACGATGAATGAAGGAGCAACATATTTGATTAGAAGGAAGCTGAAAGAGTCTTGTAACATTTCAAGAAGAAGGGGGATTTGGAGGGACTTTCAAATGGGCAGAGGGGCCGTGGGACTCTATACTGAAACATAGTGCAATGTTAGTGTTCAAGCTTTTTCAGACTGACACTTTCAAATTGATTAGGTTCCCTACAGCTAGAAAGCTAAAGGTTCTCTTCCTCATTTCTGAAATGTTCCTCCCCTTTGCCTTCCTCCACCCACCAGGGAGGTTTGTCCAACAGCACCTCAGTCCACACTCAGTAACCACCTGCATCCATACACTCCCACCCTGTGTCCACATTAACGAGGCTCTCTGAGTAATTCCTGAGCAGCATCACCAGTGTCCTGACACTTACTCTGTGTCCTCCTAGAGCCCCCCGAGGACCTGTTGGAGAAACTGCCCTATGTGAGGGCAGTTGAAGAGGCTCCTTCTTCCTCCAGGGTAAGCTCCCCTTATTTATCAGAGATTAAAAGTTTGCTTCATTTCTTTCTTTTCCAATTGATTTCAGATCTGAAGATCTACAATGTTCAAGACAGCTGATGTATACAATTTTGCTTGGTTGGATGCATGCTGATTTGAAGCTCTTTCCCAACAGATAACTCATTCAAAAGGCCATTTAAAAAATGGCAACATCAGTTAGGAACTGTAGAGTCAGACACACTTTCCTCAGCAGAAAATTTCCCTCCTTGAAATAGACTTTTGTATTTGCTCCTCAAAGTGGACCTGAGAGATCTTCCAGGCAAAGATCGAGCCTTTCCCACAGCTGTCTTCTCTGGTTTCTTTTGGGGCCATTGACTGAACAACAGTTCCCCATTTGCTTTTCTGAGGACAAAAAAAGAGATGAAATACCTGTGTCCACAGAGCACAGGATGCTGAGATCCTTACACTGTTTTCTATTCTCTAATCACAGGTGGATTGGACAGCAAACAAAAGCGGTATGTATTCAGAGGTCACCCCTGTGCTGAGGAACAATCTAGATGATGAAGACGGTGGGACTCTCTTGCTGGCTTTGCTTGGAGAGACACCCTGTTTCAGGGTCCCTACAGGGATGAGGGCTGGGGGTGTAGAGCTAGAGACTGATTTCCCAGTAAAGAGCCATGCCCAAGATGTATGGTCCTGGAAGTAACTGCATCATTTAGATGATGTGGGTTTGTGTGTATCAGGGTTGGGGTGGGGACCATGTGTGAGCCTATGTGGTGTGATTGTGAACCTGCGTGCGTGAGCATGTGTGTGTTTCCTCAGGAGATATTTCCATCTTACACAGCACAATTCACCTCTCAACAAAGCTCGTCACCACTGCACACTGATTGTACACTACCTTGTTCTTCCCTCAACACAGCTGTTGCCCAGATTTGGTTAATATTCCTTTTCCTCAGAAGGAGATGGTGCAGAGATAAATGTTCTCAGCTCTTGACCTCCTAAGTGGAAAAGCCAAACTGAGAACCCAGGGGTGGGTCCCAATGTGGGTGCTCTGGATCCCTGACCTGCACTTACCACTCAGCCAAGGGATCCTCAGTCATGGAGCAAGGGAGTCCCTGCATCCGTATCCTTGGCTGGAAGTCCTAGCATCTCCAAAGGTCCAGACCTTGCCCTTCAGGTGGCCTTAGTGGCCACAGAATCCAGGGCAGCTATGGGTGGACTAATCAGGTGACTCTGGCACAGTCATTAATGTGAAATTCACCACAAGACCTGCATTCTCCTGGTCAGCTCACAGATTCTGAGAGGTGTGAGACCCCATGTATACAGTACAGGTCATATCTGTCACTGCTGGTGTCATTGCTTAAAAAGGCCAAAAGCAGATAAGAATCAGGGAGCTATTTTATTGTATTGGATAACATTACCATAAGCCTTAGAATTGGTCAATTCCTGTAGTCCACACCCAAAGACTCAAAGTGGAACCTGACTGTTAGGCTGTACACTTCTCCTGCACAGCTGGGTTAGAGACAGGCTGTGCTCAGTCCGGGCTCCCTCTTCATAACGAAGTGCCCCACTTATGGAACAGCTCCCTAGAGTATGGACAGCCCCTGACTCACTGGGCATATGTATATTGTATAGAAAACAAAGACTGGGAGTAAAATATGATACGATTGATAGTGGCTGTATCTAAATGGTAGGATTTCAGTTTTGTCAAATCTTGTGTATTTGATTTTCTTTAAGACAAGTGATTAGTGAATAAATATAGCATATTTTGTCTAGGATGGAATTCAGTCCTTTAATAGAGGTTGCTGTTAATCAACTAAAAAATATTATACAATAGAAGACATGACAAATGCAGTAGCTGGCATTGTGGATGCTGGGGAAAGAGTGATCTGGGAAAAATCAAGAGACAGTGGCAATTTAGCAGAAGCTCAAAAGAGGCAGGATGGGTCATGGGTCTCTGTCATTGAAACAGAGCATGCATTTTAGTGTTTACCATTTTTTAGATCGACCCTTTCCTTCTGATTAGGCTCCCCTTAGCTAGAAAGCCAAAGCTCTGTTTTCATTTCCTTCCTCTTGTCCTTTGCCTTCCTTCATCCGCCAAAGAGGATGGCCCAACACCAGCTCAGCCCACACTTACTAACCTCCCACATCCATACACACCACCCCATGTCCTCATTGAGAAGAAAGCCCTTGAGTAATTCCTGAGCCGCATCACCAGTGTCCTGACAGTTACTCTGTGTCCCTCCAGCTGTTCCTGAGGATGTGGCAGATGACATGCACCATGATAGGACGGAAGAAAAGCCTCCCTGTATCCCCAAGGTAAGCTGGATTTTTTCTGGTCTGAGATAGAAATATTGCTTTATTTCTCTTTGAATAGAATTGAGTTATGAATATTTGAGGGTATTCCTTCCAGATACATAGAATTCCCTTGGTTGGGAGAATGTGGAGTGAGAGTCTATTACCAACTCATGGTGCCTGATTCCACAGGACATTACAATTGACAGCACCCATTACAGCCTGTAGAGTACGGAGCTCTCTCTCCTGCAGCGATTTTTCCTCTAGACAAAGAATTCTGTAATTTCCAGCCTAAATGGACTTGGAAGTTCCATCCTCCCAGCAAAGTTCTTGCCTTTCAGCCTGAGTAGGTTTGCTGATAACCCTTGCTGGGTTCCCTGGACCACTGTTTCTTATCAGGTTTTCTACTGTCAGCAAATGAACAAAAGACCTGAGCATCACTGTGATCTTATCCTCATAGTGTTGTCTCTTCTATAATTGCAGGTGGCCTTCACAGAACGTGAAAACGGTATGTATTCTGGAATCAGTCACTTCAGAAGGAAGAACTTTGAAGATGAGAAAGTGGGACATTCTTGCTGGTTTTAGTGTACAGGGCAAACTGATTCCAAATTTGTGCTGGGAATGAGAGTAGGGGTCCTGGTGATAGAAAGTGATTTACAAGTAATGGAACCAATTACTATAGTCCCAGGAAGAAGCTGTATTATGGTTAGGTGGTGTAGGTTTGTGTGCATGAGACTGGGTGTGTCTGTATGTGAAATGAGTGGTATGATTCTGTGTGTGTATGTGAACTTTTTGTGTTGTGTTTCCCTTGATTTATGTTCCCCTAAACATCACTGTTACTGGGGCCAACTTTCTAGAAAATATTCCCATCACCACTGCATCATGAATGGGTATGGATATAAAAGTAAATAAACTGTACACTTTCAGTGTGTGCATTGATTTTATACCAAGTGAGCCTCATTTAACCTGGAAAACAAATCCTATCACCACCCAGGCAAATGTTTACTGGATGATGATGATGATTATTATTTTTTGGCTGTGTTGGGTCTTCATTGCAGTGCGCGGGCTTCTCATTTCGGTGGCTTCTGTTGTTCCAGAGCATGGGCTCTAGGTGCATGGGCTTCAATAGTTGTGGCACGTGGGCTCAGTAGTTGTGACTTGCGGGCTCTAGAGCACAGGCTTAGTAGTTGTGGTGCACGGACTTAGTTGCTCCATAGCTGGATTCTTAATGAACAAAGCTGGGTTTCAGCATCCCTACTACTGGGTCAATTACAACTTCATTTAATAAGAAATCTCATCTCTTAGTAGGTCTCATAGCATTCTGAATGGTTATGATACATCTCTCTGCCACTTCCCTCATTCTAACTGTTTCCTATTAGAGCCTTGGGATGAGTCCTCCCCCCTTACCTGAAGCACCTAGTGCTAGGCATGCCTCCTTCCTTTTGCAGGGAGCCCATGCTTGTACCCACATGCCACACCCAGTTCTGGAGGAGTCCATGTTAGAAGGGGCCTTCAGGAGTAGATGGAGGAAATTCACTCCACCTTTCTCCTTTGAGGCTAATAATCACTATCGGATTCTGTGCTAAGGAAACGAAATGTCCTTCTCCTGTGGAAAGTCTGTCTTCCATCACTTGTGCCGGCCCTGTTTCTGTGTGCTGGGCAAGGAACACTGCATACAGTGCAGACAGAACCAAGAAATCTACCCCAGGGTGTGAGCTTTGGTTAGGTACTGGCTCCCTTCCCAGGAGGGCGGACAGGAGGTTGTGCTTTGCAAGGTGGGACAGAGAAACCAAGCAGTGTGACAAGAGCATCTCCTCTCATGTTGCTGTGCAAACTGCCAGATGAAGTAGGTTCTTGGTATTTTCTGAAGGCTTTTGCAAGCAAACAAATCTGGGAGTAAAGTCGATTAAAACATGGAAAGTTATACTTAAAATTTTTTTTTCGATAGTCCTTTGAGAAATACATACTTTAATAGAATATGATTGCCATATATGTGTCAATATTTTCCCCACCACAGTAAAAACTGAAAATGCTTCATTGTAAAATGTCACTTGTTTACCCAAGAGACTGTCTATGAGTAAAGTTGTTCTAGAAATCCTGAATCCCTAGGTCGTAGTTTGCTGATAGTTCTGAGGGGAACCCTGGTGTGCGATTCAGTGCCTGCTACTCACAGTGAGGCTCTTAAGAACTCAGAGACCCACCCTGTGGAACCACGTGTGAGGACAGGATTGGAGCCTCGGGCTGGACTTGAAGACGGAAATGCTTTAGAGAAGTGGAAGGAGATACAGGAAGGGCACCTGAGCCATGGGGAGTCAGGGGTGGTTTGTTTAGAGATCATGGAAAAGTGTACACCTGAGCACAGCCTGGGCCACACTTAGGATGCTATTGGTGCTTCTGGTTGAATGGGGAAGAGAAAGGACATCCCCCTCTTGCTTGAGTGAACTCTGGAGAGATGTCTTCTTTAAAGCCTGGGGAGAGGAGCTTCTCTCCCATTATCTCCTGATACCTGTGTACATTCGAGACCCCTCCTGCTTTCTTCTTTCCCTCTGTTGACTCCCTTTCCTTATTTTTCTTCTTTTTTCCCCTTTTTCCACTTTGTATTTATTTTACATATGTATAGTTTATTGTTGTAAAAGTACATATACAATGAAATCCAACGTCTTAACACGTTTTGAAATGTCCAGTCAGTCTTGTTGACTACATGCACCTTGTTGTACAGCATGTGTCTAGAACTTTTCCATTTTGCAAATAACACATTCTAACCTTGAACAGATACTTCCCATGTCAACCTCTTGCCAGCTCTTGGAACCACCCTTCTACTCTCAGCTTCTCGGAGTTTTCTTTCAGTTTTTGACCTTCTGTAACTGGCTTAATTCACTCTTACAAATGTCGTCCTAGTTCTTTCGTGTTGCTGCAAATGGCAGGATTTCCTTCTATTTCAAAGACTGAATGACCTTTCACTGTATGTATACACCAGATTTTCTTTATTAATTCATCTTCCCATGGATACTACGTAGTTTTCCTATGTTGTGTATTGTGTGTAATGCTGCAATGGACATGAGCTTTTAGATATCTCTTAGACATGCTTGTTTTATCTCCTTTGTATATAAACCTAAATCAGTGATTGCTGGATCTTATGATAGTTCTCTTAATAATTTTTGGGGGACTTCCATTCTGTTTTCCATAATGTCTACACCATTTTACATTACTACAGGGAACAAAACAGGGTACAGAAGTTCCACTTCTTCACATCTTTGCAAGCATCCATTAAGTTTCCTTCTTTCTTCTTCTTTTTTTTTTTTTTGCAGTACACGGGCCTCTCATTGTTGTGGGCTCTCCCATTGCTGAGAACAGGCTCCAAAAGCACAGGCTCAGCGTCCATGGCTCATGGGCCCAGCTGCTCAGCGGCATGTGGGATCCTCCCAGACCGGGGCACGAACATGAGTCCCCTGCATCGGCAGGCAAACTCTCAACCACTGTGCCACCAGGGAAGCCCTAAATAACTTTTTATATTACACATCCTAACAGGTGTGAGTGGTATCTCCTTGTGGCTTGATTTCCATTTCCCTGATGCTTAGCGATGTTGAGCAAATTTTCATATGTAGATTGACCACTTGTATGTCTTTATGGAGAAATGTCTAGTGAAGCTTTTTACCCATTTTGAAACTCAGTTATTTGCCCGCTTTTTTTTTGAAATTGACTTGTAGTAGTTTCTTATATATTCTGGATATTGGTCCCTTATTCAGATACAAGGTTTACACATATTTCCTCCCATCCTATAGGTTGCCTTTTCATTCTGTTGATTGTTGAAGAGGCTATCCTTTCTTCACTTGGTAATCTTAGAACCTTGGCAAAGATCAGTTGGCCATATATATGTGCATTTATTTGGCATCTCTCTATTATATTTCATTGGTCTATCTCACTGTCTTGATGCCAGTAGCAGACTGTTTTGACTACTGTGGCATTGTTATGTGTTTTGAGTTCAGGAACTGTTCATCTCCATCATTGCTCTTTGATCTCAAGATTGTTTTATCTACTTTGGGGGGGTTCCATATGTATTTTAGGATTCTGTCCGCTTCTATAATAATGACATGGAATTTTGTGGGTTGTTGCGATATGTGTACATCACTTTATGTAGTATAGAAATGCCAACAGTATTTAATAATCCAGTCTATGAACATGGTATGTCATTCCAATTACTTGTCTCTTCTTTAATTTCTTTCTGCAATGTCCTGTAGTTTTCAGTGTACAAATTTTCACCTCCTCCGAGGCCTTGTCCACTGCCTTCCTCAGGTCTTCTAGAGTCAGGGTTGAGAAGGATGGACTCATGGAGAGAGTGAAATCCCTCCCTCCCCTCTGCACCTACTCTCTGATTATGTCTAATACAGTTGTACTGGGCCATGCCCTTCACCTCTGTCAACAAGTGGGCCCCTTCCTGGGAATTCCTCTTGGATCTGAGTGTTGACTGTATTATTTCATTGTCCACAAGGACTCTCCCAATGCCTGGCGTGGGTCCAAGAGCCCAAGATATACCTATACTCGAATGATCAGATCAGACCATCAAATTTTCTGCAGTAAAGAACAACCAGGAGTGGGGTGGCTGGTTGCTTCTTTCTCATCTTTGGATTTCTTATACTTGAGCTTTCCAGTTTGGTTGCCACTAACCAAATGTGTCTATTTATAAGTAACTTCATTCAAACAATAATTAACTCATTTTATTAAAAAATGCAAAAGACACATAATTGCTTGGTCACACTAGCCATATTTCAGGTGTGTCTGTAACATCTGGAATTTCAGGTTGGTAAGGTTGACGGTGAAAGCTATAAATGTGTCTATAGAAGTGAGGGTTTGAAAGGTGATTTTCTCAGCATCTCTCCCTCATTTGAAATTTTCAACTGTGATCAATATCTTATTGAAGGACTCTGTCTGCACAGAACACAGTGGAGTTCTGAGAACCTGGAGGGAATACCAGGGTGATGCTGTGTGAGCCAGCAAGTCGAGTAGGAGAAATGGGTGGGTCAACTTGTATAATAACTTTATGCTCCTGGTTGTGTTTGTACAGAATGCATGGTGGAGAGCATATATAGCAGTGATGCTAATGACGATTCATGTAGGGAACAACTCTCAGGTAGGATCTATAGCAAGACAATTACTAGAGAACTTGGGTTTCACCCACTTCTTTAGAAACTAAGGAAAGTGAATATGAAATCAGGAAGAAGAAGGAAATATGTGTAGAATTCTGATTTGCTCTTTCCAAATTTTAATGATATAATAGAGTTATTGTGTCCATGTCCTTTGTCTGTAGTGTGCTTATAGTCATCTTTTCTTGCTTTGCCGTTCAGAAATTTGGTTTCTCACAAGACTACTCTTTCATTGCTTTTTTACTGCCAAATATGAATGGTTCGTTTCTATTTGGTACCTGGAGGGTATTTTGCACCAGGGATTTTGGTTTCGTTTTTACATTCACGTATGATTGCCATATCCTATTGGAAACAAAACTCTCATAGTCATTTGACACTGGAGAAGAAGTTCTTATAGTGAGTGTCAGGTGGTGGATGAGACTTGAACTCTCTCCCTCTACACTTTCAGGACTTGTAGCTTCACCTTACTTTTGTCCTCACTGTTTATTCCTCATGGAAAGCGAGTACCCAGAGGTGGATGAGTCACAGAACACATGCTTCGGGATCACTGCATGTGCTCAGTCTCCTCATTTCAGCCTCAGCACCTCCCAAGGCTGATGTGCTGACATGCTTCCATTTGAGAGGGCTCCATATCCTGCTGCCCCTAAGGACCATTCATGGCCTGCAGGAATTCTAGAGGACTGTGTGAAGGGGCTGCTGGGCTCGCTTCACACACTGGCTCTCACAGCCCTGCTAACCTGGTCTCCTGGAGTTCACCAGGCCCAGGAGAGAGACTCAGGGCAGCAGGACCCAGGGTCACTGCTCTTCTTACAACCCTCTGCTCCTTCCAGACAGCCCTGCCCCTGCTCCCCGCACTCCACTCCTGCCTACACTCGGACCTTTCCTCAGGCCTGTGTTGCTCTTATCCTTCCCAGTTCTTCCAAGGCTGGGGTAAACCCTGGCAGGTGCTGTGTGTTTATGAGGCTTCCTCTGCTGTAGAATTTTGTTCCAGTATTCCAGAGTAAGGGAACTGGGACAAATTACTTTTAACTCTAATTTTTCTTTCATCCTCTCTAAAGGGCTACGAGACTTACGGAGTTGTTTTGAAGTACCTAAGTTTA
Organism: Mesoplodon bidens; assembly: GCF_964165515.1. Taxonomy (NCBI): domain Eukaryota; kingdom Metazoa; phylum Chordata; class Mammalia; order Artiodactyla; family Ziphiidae; genus Mesoplodon; species Mesoplodon bidens. The sequence goes on from NW_027671287.1 coordinate 280,191, forward strand.
GCTCAGGCACAGGACACTTGAGTTGTGAAGTTGGTTGCATATCAAGACTATTGTGGAGAATGCTGCAGTGAACCTAAGTTCATCTCATTGTGATACTGATTTAATTTCCTTTGGATATATACCCAGAACTGTGATTGTTGAATCATATGATAATTCTGTTTATAATTTTATAAGGAACCCCCATACTCTTTTTCATAATAGGTGTACCATTTTACATTCCCACCAGCAGTGTACAAAGTTTCCAATTCCCCACATCTTGGCCTTAAACTGTTAATATTTTTCTTTATAATACATAGCCTAATAGGTATGAGGTGTTGATTTGCATTGCCCTGATGATTAGTGAGGTTGAGAACCTTTTCCTATATTTGTTAGCCATTTGTATGTCTTTACGGGAAATGTCTTATTTAAGTCTTTGCACATTTCTGAACCCAGTTATTTACCCTTTTTAATTTTTTAACATATTTTGCATTTGAGTTGTAGTGTTTTTCTTATATGTTTTGGACATTATCTCCTTTTCTGATATATGTTTTTAATCTTTCTGTAATTATATTTTTATGCTATTGACTGTTGAAAAAACTATACTTTCCCTATTTGTTGTCTTAGAAGCTTGGTGAATTTCATTTGGCCATGTATCTTTGAGTTTTCTTGGGGGTTATTTATTCTGGTCTTTAGGCCTATGTATCTGTTTCTATGCCAGTACCATACAGTTTTGAGTCCTGTGGCTTTGTAATGTGTTTTGAAGTCAGGAAGTGAGTAGCCTCCATCTATGTTCTTTGTTCTGAGGATTGTTTTGTCTGTTTGGAGTCCTTAGTGGTTCCATATGTATTTTAGGACCTTTTTTTTTCTATTTCTTTGAAAATGACATTAGGATTTTGATATGTATTACAATGAATTTATACTTACCTTCGGGTCGTGTAGAAATGTCAACAATAATAAGTCTCCAGTCTATGAATATGATATGTCATTTCAATGATTTGTTCCTTGTTTAATTCTTTTAGCAGTGGTTTGTAGTTTTCAGTGTACAGGCCATTTACCTTCTAAGGGCATTTTGTCCCTTCCTTCCCTGGATTTTTCAGAGGCAGTGGTCAGAAGGATGGCCTCATGAAGTGAGTGAATGTCCCTCCCTCCCTTCTGCACCTGCTCGCTGATTATGTCTAGCACAGGTGCACTGGGCCATGCTCATTACCTCTCCCCTCACCTGGAACATCTGTCGGGAATTCCTCTAGGATCTGGGTGTTGACATTACTGTTTCAGTGTCCCCAAGGTCTCATGAGTGCCTGGCAAGTGTGCATGAGTCTAGGAAACACCTACAAATGAATCATCAAATCTGGCCAGCAAACTGCCCTGCAGAAGGTGTTGGGCTGCACCTCTCACGCCTGCAAACCCTGTACTTCCTCAGCCTGAGGGCTAAAGAAAGAGCCCGGAGTCAGGGACAGAGACATTCATGGTTTAATAGATGGGAGATGTTTCACGTCAGAAGCAAAGTGGTCCTGGTGAGACATCCCACTGTAGATAGCCGATGGCAGGCAGAACGCAGCAGCAGCAGTAGCAGCATGCTTCTCTCTGGGCGGAATAGGCAGGCTACCAGTTAAAGGGGGAGTTGACAGCAGATGGGCTCATCGGTTACCAGGGAGACCAGCAGAGGGACGCATCCCTCTTACCCCTTGGGCTACGTACTTCACGGGGCAGAGGTTTTCCTTTGGTAAACCATCAGCAAACAGCCATCTTGAATGGGTAGACCATACAGAGGGGAATAACCAGGGGAGCGGCGGTAACATCCTCCATATACTTTATATATATATATATATACACACATATATATATATATATATGGAGAGAGAGAGAGAGAGAGAGAAAGAGAGGGATGTGTATTACAGTGTGGTAGCCACTAGCTAGATGTGCCTGTTATAATTTATTTAATTCAATCAATGATTAACTCAATGTATTAAAATAAAACAAAATAAAATATCCAATTACTCACTCATATTAGTCACATTTTAAGTGTATCCATAAGTCTTGTAAATTCATTTTTGTGTTTCTACAGAATCAACTCTGGATAGCATTTTTGGCCGTGATGAGGAAGAGGATACAGGTAGGAACAACACTTAGGTAGGATCTAATGGCAGAGGGTTCCTGGAACTTTAGGGTTATATCTCCTGCTTTGGAGACTGAGGAAGGTGGATATGAAATCAGAAAGAAGAATAAAATATGTGTAGAGTTCTGACTTGTTTTTTTTTCATATTTTAATGATATAATAGAGAGAAATTGTGTCCTTAGACATGACTGTGCTCTATAATCACCTTTTCTTGATTCGCTCATCAAAAATGATCTTTTCCCCATGAGCTGCTCTTTCTTGTGCTTGTCACTGCCTAATATGGAATTTTGTTTTCTGGTTAGCACATCTAAGGTATTGTGCACAGGAGAGTTTGTTTTCTTTTGCATATTGACCTATGATGGACAGAACCTGTGGGTCAAAACTCTCATGGGCCCTTGAAACTTGAGACCAAGTTCTTCTAGAAAGGGTGAGGTGGTGGATGAGAAGTGAACTGTCTCCCTCTGCACTTTCAGGACTTGTGGTTTCACCTCAAGTTTTGTCCTCACTGTTTGTTCCTCTTGTAAAGGACAGTCCCAGGGATGGATGAGTCACAGAACACGTGCTCTGGGATCACTGCATGTGCTCAGTCTCCTTGAGCTCATCTCAGCCTCTGCACTTCCCCAAGGCTGGTGTGCTGACATGCTTCCATTTGAGAGGGTTCCACGTCCAGCTGCCCCTAGAGACCCTCCATGGGCGGCAAAAATTCTAGAGGGCTGTGTGAAGGGGCTGCTGGGCTTCTTCACATACTTGTCTCACAGCCCTTCTGACCTGCTCTCCTGGGCTTGACCAGGCCCAGGACAGAGACTCAGGGCAGCAGGACCCAGGGTCACTGCTCTTCTTACAACCCACTGCTCCTTCCGGACAGACCTGCCCCTGCTCCCCACACCCCAGACCTGCCTACCCTCTGACCTTTCCTCAGGCCTGCATTGGTCTTATCCTTCCCAGTTCTTCCAGGGGTAAACCCTGGCAGGTGCTGTGTGTTTATGCGGCTGCCTCTGCTGTAGAATTTTGTTTCAGTATTCCAGACTAAGGGAATTGGGACAAGTTACTTTTAACTCTAATATTGCTTTCATCCTCTCTAAGGGGCTAAGAGACTTACGGAGTTGTTTTGAAGTATCTAAGATAGCTCTGGCACGTGACCCTTACTTGTTTTGTGAAGTTGGTTGCATATCTAGGCTATTGTGGAAAATGCTGCAATGAACCTATGTTCATCTCATTTTGATACTGATTTAATTTCCTTTGGATATATTCCCAGAACTGTGATTGCTGAGTAATATGATATTTCTGTTTATAATTTTATAAGGAACCCCTATACTCTTTTTCATAATAGCTGCACCATTTTACATTCCCACCAGCAGTGTACAAAGTTTCCAATTCCCCACATCTTGGCCTTAAACTGTTATTTTTTTTTTCTTTATAATACACAGCCTCACAGGTATGAGGTGTTGATTTGCATTGCCCTGATGATTAGTGAGGTTGAGAACCTTTTCCTATATTTGTTAGCCATTTGTATGTCTTTTTCGGGAAATGTCTTATTTAAGTCTTTGCACATTTCTGAACCCAGTTATTTACCCTTTTTAATTTTTTAACTTATTTTGCATTTGAGTTGTAGTGTTTTTCTTATATATTTTGGACATTAGCTCCTTTTCTGATATATGTTTTTAATCTTTCTGTAAGTTATATTTTCATCCTATTGACTGTTGAAAAAACTATACTTTCTGGGCTTCCCTGTTGGCGCAGTGGTTGAGAGTCCGCCTGCCGATGCAGGGGACGCAGGTTCATGCCCCGGTCTGGGAAGATCCCAATTCCACGGAGCGGCTGGAACTATGTGCCATGGCGGCTGAGCCTGCACATCCAGAGCCTGTGCTCCGCAGCGGGAGAGGCCACAACAGTGAGAGGCACGCATACCACAAAAACAAACAAACAAACAAACAAAAACCTCTACTTTCCCTATTTGTTGTCTTAGAAGCTTGGTGAATTTCATTTGGCCATGTATCTATGAGTTTTCTTGGGGGTTATTTATTCTGGTCTTTAGGGCTATGTATCTGTTTCTATGTCAGTACCATACAGTTTTGATTCCTGTGGCTTTGTAATGTGTTTTGAAGTCAGGAAGTGCGAAACCTCCATCTATATTCTTTGTTCTCAGGATTGTTTTGTCTGTTTGGAGTTCTTAGTCGTTCCATATGTAGTTTAGGATCATTTTTTTCTATTTCTTTGAAAATGACATTGGGATTTTGATAGGTATTACAATGAATTTATACTTACCTTTGGGTAGTGTAGAAATGTCAACAATAATAAGTGTCCAGTCTATGAATATGCTATGTCACTTCAATTATTTGTTCCTTGTTTAATTCTTTCAGCAGTGGTTTGTAGTTTTCAGTGTACAGGCCATTTACCTTCTAAGGGCATTTTGTCCCTTCCTTCCCTGGATGTTTCAGAGGCAGTGGTGAGAAGGATGGCCTCATGAAGTGAGTGAGTGTCCCTCCCTCTCTTCTGCACCTGCTCGCCGATTATGTCTAGCACAGGTGCACTGGGACATGCTCATTACCTCTTCCTTAGTGGAACACCTGTCGGGAATTCCTCTAGGATCTGGGTGTTGACATTACTGTTTCAGTGTCCCCAAGGTCTCATGAGTGCCTGGCAAGTGTGCATGAGCCTAGGAAACACCTACAAATGAATCATCAAATCTGGCCAGCAAACTGCCCTGCAGAGGGTGTTGGGCTGCACCTCTCACACCTGCAAGCCCTGTACTTGCTCAGCCTCATGGCTAAAGAAAGAGCCCGGAGACAGGGACAGAGACATTCATGGTTTAATAAATGGGACATCTTTCACGTCAGAAGCAAAGTGGTCCTGGAGAGACATCCCACTGTAGATAGCCGATGGCAGGCAGAACGCAGCAGCAGCAGTAGCAGCATGCTTCTCTCTGGGCGGAATAGGCAGGCTACCAGTTAAAGGGGGAGTTGACAGCAGATGGGCTCATCGGTTACCAGGGAGACCAGCAGAGGGACGCATCCCTCTTACCCCTTGGGCTACGTACTTCACCGGGCAGAGGTTTTCCTTTGGTAAACCATCAGCAAACAGCCATCTTGAATGGGTAGACCATACAGAGGGGAATAACCACGGGAGCGGCGGTAACATCCTCCATATACTTTATATATATATATATATACACACATATATATATATATATATATGGAGAGAGAGAGAGAGAGAGAGAAAGAGAGGGATGTGTATTACAGTGTGGTAGCCACTAGCTAGATGTGCCTGTTATAATTTATTTAATTCAATCAATGATTAAGTCAGTGTATTAAAATAAAACAAAATAAAATATCCAATTACTCAGTCACATTAGTAACATTTTAAGTGTATCCATAAGTCTTGGAAATTCATGTTCGTGTTTCTACAGATTCAACTCTGGATAGCATTTTTGGCCGTGATGAGGAAGAGGATACAGGTAGGAGCAACACTTAGGTAGGATCTAATGGCAGAGGTTTCCTGGAACTTTAGGGTTATATCTCCTGCTTTGGAGGATGAGGAAGGTGAATATGAAATCAGCAAGAAGAATGAAATATGTGTAGATTTCTGAATTGTTTTTTTTCATATTTTAATGATACAATAGAGAGAAATTATGTCCTTAGACGTGACTGTGCTTTATAATCACCTTTTCTTGATTTGCTCATCAAAAGTTATCTTTTCACATGAGCTGCTCTTTCTTGCACTTGTCACTGCCTAATATGGAAGTTTGTTTTCTGGTTAGCACATCTATGGTATTGTGCACAGGGGAGTCGGAAAGTTGAGGGCGGCAGCCTTATGTTGGAAGTCAGAGACCCACTTCTTCATTGCAGAGGTGGTACAATTGAGGCCCTGGGAGGTCGTGGAGATGAGAACACAGGGGTCTCAAGGTCACATCCCAACTCTGAATCTTCCCTTTCCTTTCCCATGGCCACCCCAACATGGCTGCTGCCCTTGGACACCACAATTCTACATGACAGATGATGACGTTTCTGACAAAGAGAGAAACATGCGGATGGTAATTTATTTCCTGTTGCAAGTCTTTTTCTCAGTTTTCTTTTTCAGATC